>NW_019211457.1:11225657-11245892 GCF_002443255.2 Varroa destructor | reverse complement strand
TGCATTGTTTACCCAACAGATCAGCTTTTTTTCTGCAGAAAAAGATAGACTTTCCGTACGAACTACTTCATAATTTAACACTTTATTTACAATACAGGCCTCGATAGTCCTCCCGAGCCATTGCTTTCCAATAGCACACATCCACAGGATAACTTCTTTACTAAAAAATCATTAATCACAATCGACTAGCATCAATTGAGATCTTTCAGATAAAATCGATATCTCCCAGATCAGAACAAACAGTGGCGACGGCAGCATGAGAACCCGCAATGGTAGCGCAACTACTGGTCGAAACTTCGATAGCATTTCACGATATGCTGATAGATATGTGACTTTTCGCAAAGAGACGGTCGAACGCTCTGCCATAAGAATCAAAGGAGAAAGAATCAAGTTAACATTAGAACTGCCTTGATGGCAGAGGCACTGCACAGAGTTACACCTACATAGGTAGATACGTGCCTCTCAATTTAGAAGCAAGTTAGCGAGCAATGACAGCTGCGAAAAACTTGCCAGGGTCAACTGCGAAGACAAACATAAGGAAAATGTTCTCTCGATAGCAACTATTCAGACCAATTGATCAGGCCAATAGAGTTATATCGATAACACCACCACTGCTTCCGAGAGCAGCAGGCAGTAACGAGTCCGGCTGAATCTCCCTCATGCGAGCTTGCGAAACACGTACAGAATCAAGTGGCCATAATATAATATATGTTTTTTTTGGCTTCTCGCAGCAGTTTAATGTATAGCATCTGTCGGTAATGTTAGTCAACAGTAGGTCTTCCACTAAGGTATTCGAAACTCAGACACTTGGAGGGAAACTCCTAACAACGCAAATCAATATTGGCCGTAATGTGTGATTTGCCATATTGCTATCAACTGATACAAATATTCAATATCGCCGTGTTTATTCATAGGTACAAGCACAGTGATCCGGCCTGAAGGCCTGCTTACTAACGTCCATTGATATGACTCAGCCTTTCTCGAACTGCTATCTGAGCGAAACGAACGTTTGCAAAGTTCTACTATACACGAAATATAGCGGAGCGTCATTGTATGATACGTTCGCCGGCTTCGAAACAAACCAAAGCATGAAATTGACTTCAGCAGTGGCAGCAGTCAACGAGCAGCCTAACAGTAGTGATTCGTTTCCGTTTCGTGAGAACGTCTCATTCGTCATTTATGTCCGTGGTAGGGCGATGATTCAGCAGGGTTGCTAAGAAACATATATACAAGTATATCTCAAGTCGAATATCCCGCCCTTTGGATTATCTGTTACCCTAACCATTTTCGTCTATTTTAATAATCTATGCAGATTTTAGCCATGATTTTTCTACACCGGGATCCGTAAATAGCTCGACTGTGTGTACGTGAGCAACTAACTACACATTGTTCCTCAAACGGCTTATCGAACTGCTTCTATAGGGGATTGGGCTGTCGTTAATATAGTTTAGTTTATCTGTCGAGCCGGAAAGCTTGTAGATTCTCCCCGCCCCCGAAGCGGTAAAGACGGTGAAGCTATTGAAGCTAATACCGCACACATAATTGAGTTCGTTAAAAACCCAGTAGTTATAATATAACGCTTGCAATACGTTTGACAACTGCATTATAGACTGGATGTCCCTCACGGCTACAGAGGAAGGTTGAATTTGCCTATTATATATATATATATATATAAATCGTAGCTAACGTTTAAGTGGGAGGAAATACGGAAAAATATTGCAACAAGGAGCGGAGGGCACGCTATTTAAATGTTTCTGATAGATTTTTTTGGCTTACCCATTGCTATTCCGAAATAGCGCGGCATCCTTTGAATAATCGGTGCGTGAAACAATTAAGATTTATGAAGCTTTTTATCGCGATTGCGGTTACCAATACAATTCCTAATAGTTGCAACATCTCTATTTTTAGGAAGCGTAAGCTTACCTTTAGTTTTTATGACGGACAACAACAAAGATAAGGGTTATGCTGACTGATTCAATAAGCCTTTCGTATATTGTTGGCGCTGTTTTCTCTATTCAATAAAGATGTTCCGTTCGATTCCTCATGCACTGAATAGACTTCAAAAGCACGGAATTGCAAATCGGAAACGATGATAAGCTCCCACACATGTAACTGCATTACATATTAAGACAGGGAGGGAATCAGTGAAGGACTGTGATCTAAATAAAGCGAGAAAAACAGTTTCATGTAATGCTGGATCTTGTTCGCACCCTTGCAACTGGAACTTTCTCGGCCAGAGCGGAAACAGCTTTAAGGTCACCTGCTACCTACGACGGCCTGCCTGCTCCTACAGGTACTTGCTGTGTAGGCCGCTCAACGACACAGTATTGTGTTACAGCTTCATTCACTGTATAATAATGAGGTTCATTAATTCGATTATTCTTCGAAGGGGCAAAAAAACTTCATTCAATAATATTATCGGAAATGGTTGAAAATAGGGATAAATAAGGGTTACTTGTTGATTGTGTCTCGTTCGTGGGTATGCAGTTGTTCGTTCAGCACACAGATAACATTGGGGATCTGTGCACAGGTAAAAATCTGCCGCCAGCTTGAACGAGAAGCTGAAGGCAAGTATATTAAGTAGCGCGTTTCGAGTGCGACAGGTACTTGAACAGTGGCGTTTTAGTTGCAGATACGATGCCAATGAAATTCGCTAGTCATAACTGAAGTTCTCTCATTGTCAGAGGTACTCTATGAACGAATCGTAAGAGGACTAATCGCTGCGCTACAGCCCATCGGCCATTACAACGTAATGTGTATACATATGTATAAATGGCGAAAGTTTGATGCATTTTTATGTTAGAAAGAGGCGTTTCTTTCGAGAAGGAGATAAATGATGGCCGACACTTCGGACTTCTACACCTGCGTCAGAGGATGTATTGTCATTAATTTGTTCTGATGATGATAGGGTGTGCCACTGTTCGAGCGTCGTTCCTTTTTCTTTTCTATTAGTAGACATGCCTCTATGTTTATATGCTCATTCTAATGTTAACTCAGATCAATGAGCCGACTTTGAAATAAGTGTAGTCTGCTTTTGTGATTTGTTTGATAACTGCTGATTAACCGTTATTACATCGTAGAGTATTCATAGAAACTTACTTCTTAAGCATTGAAAGTTATGATTACACGCTATTTCGAACACTGCACAGAACACCAACGACCTACGAGATGAAACGATCGCCTCGATTATCCATCTAGACAGATGATAGCATTTAACTTGAAAAAATTAAATCAAGAAAAAGTTGAACTTCGCTCTAGCCGTTAGTATATCACGAACGAATGAAGCCAGGGGCATTGGAAGATGTCACGCAGGAACTTGTCTTTGGTTGTGATCGTGTTGACACCACTGCGTTCGTCACTGCAACATATTAAGCGCGGTTTTATATGAGGGCGCGCAGGATATAGGTGCACAGGACGTTCGAGCGCCACTCCCGTTTGACAACGCTAATCTCTCACTGAGAATCAATACGGAAATTAGACGTTGTTAATATTTTCTCTATGATGGCCAGCAATTATGCCTCTGTTTTCGGGAATTCATTATATAGAAAACTAGTAGCGCATATTTGTTTTTTTTGTTTTTTTCTAATTTTGTATCTGAACTTTTCGTTAATTTTTTTTTAATCATTTTTATATGGCGTGTTACGTTTCAGTACCTTAACTGTCTAGAGACCCTAGAGGCGCGTAGAATGATGTTTACTACGTCCAGCATATTGTTGTTGCAATACGAGAACAATTATAAGCCGCTGCCATGCTTATCATTACATTTGACAGGTGAATTGATACATACAACATAACGCGTTTCACAGATGACTCGATACCCTTCAGCATCTGCTAGGCACCCTGCTTTGCATACGGCCCGCTTTGCTTTACTTGTCATTTTCGGAAACAGTCTCAAAGAGTCCTCGTATCGTTTCATAAACAAAGAAAAAAGTTGGCTTACAGAGGAGGGTCAGAGGAGAGGAGAGGCGAAAATATCAGCCGTCCTTTGGCGTACTAAAAGCCTGGTATATAGATACAGCGTGTACACTCGGACAGCATCTCTTCGTTGACAGTTCGCTTACGAGAGCGATTCAAGTGGAACAGAATAGGAAATAGCGGCCGCTCGTTTTTTATTAGAGAGACACAGTGTGACTGACAAATAGACAAGGGACAGATAGACATGCGGTGTTCAGGGTGTTCCTTCTTTTTTCGATCCTCACTTAATTCCTACATCTGCGCAGGTCGCTGTTCAACTCTGTTGCAATACGGCTTCGTATACCAGTAGCACCCATGCGTACTGTTCTATCCGTACATACAAAGATAGACACACATACGAGCATTCGGCTGCCGCCCGAAGCCTGTAGAGAGAACAAAGCAGACAGAACCGCCGGGCGTGATGCTCACTGCTGTGTAAACGATCACTGAAGAACTGGTTGGGATCGTTGGGCACGCATGCAAGCCAATGTTGACTTCAGCGGTGTCCTATATAGATACACCAATAGAAAATGTGCTTGGTTCTCCTACTTCCGTCTGTCCTTGTCATCCGTACTCCAAATGTATCCAGTCATTCGTTCGACATCGCATCCTATACGCAGCATTGCAGAGTTGGGCAGATAGATGGGACTAGCGAAATACGGGGCCATAGGGGGAGAATTCAGAGAATGACAGAGAGAAAAACTCTCGTCGGCGGGTGCGGGGGCTGGAAACGATGTTTATTGTCTGATTTGAGGGCCCCCCTGAGACTTCGTTTGAAAGGCGGCACGAGGAACAGCGGACGGCGGACAGTGATGTGGTGGTGCAGCCAAATAAATGGAAACCCTCTTCATCCCCCCCCCCCCCCCGTTGTCTGCTCTACCACACTGCTAGAGTGCACTCGATAAAATGGAGCCCAATTACGCATTTTACTATGTTTGTTTGTCAAGTAATTATGTTTATACGATACACTGTTGTTATTACGTTCGTGTTAATAAACCATGCAAAAAATTCGGCCCATTTAGACATACTCCTAAAATAAAATAATGAGACTAATTACTTTTTGAACGAAAACCCAGCCTTGTACTGCGCCGCGGAAGATCCGGACCTTACACGAATGCTCTAGGGCTAATCAAACTCAGACTAGTGGTCTAGCTAAAAAAAGATCATTCTTTGCGAGTACCTTCTATTCATGTATCACCAAGCAAGATCCTAGTACTACGGTTCAAAAAAAATGCGACCTTACATCAGAAAATTATAACATGATCCATGTTATAGTATCGCATTGTATTGATTCTCGCGTCTTTGTATTTAAAGCACTATTCTAAGAGAGTCTATTTTCAAGGATACTTGAAATGCCGCTTCGACATTGCCTTGGCAAAAATGCCCCTTACCTAAATCTGTCCGAACACTGCTTCCCCATAAAGTAGGACAAAGGTCATATCCCCACATGTAGATGTTTTCAATCTGGTCAACAACAGTCCTATCTAAAAACGTTTTCCCCTGAGAAATAAGGGAACCTCCGTGAAATAGTCTTTTTGAACGAAATTGAGATTTATATTTTTTTCTTTCAGTACTGTTTTACACGTACCTGTCCGCCGCTGTTCCGTACGGTGTCGTTGCATACGCTGCGGCCAGACTACTTACTGCCGAATGATCATATGGGTGATGTGAACAGGGATGTGGATGTGGTCCGGCTGTTGCAGGCGGTATCACTCCCCCACAACCCGCGGGGTTCGTCCACGCTCCCATGCCGACGCCAGGCGGACAGCCACTGTATAAGCCTGCGGCCGCAGCTGCTGCAGCCCCCATTCCGGGAGGCATTGCTGCCCCAGCAGTAGGCATGGACACACCCCTTACCACCTCGGGATAGCAGCCACTGCCGTCGGATCCCCCGCCGCCACAACTGCCTCCCCCATAAAGACCGTTCATCTGAAATTTCGTACGCGGATCAGCGATGACGCGAGTTTCAGAATTAGATAGACATCAGTCATTGTATTTAGTGACTGAGCCTTTAAAGCATGCCTGGAAATGTAGCTTCGTCTCCAACGGCATAATTTGCGCTACAACTAATCGACTTCAATAAAAAAAAAACAGGTGCAAACATTTCTTTTAAATAAAGCATATGATTCATTTAGAAAAGCTCACGTCTAACACCTAGTAACCATTATAGTTGAACTTAGTAGCATAAGCAAACGTTGCTGTGGAACATTGGTTCTTTTATGAAAATACACCTTTGCTGATACGGTCTGTAAGCTAAACGTGACAGGAGCTGGAAGGTAAAGTGGGAACTCTTCCCGTGGCCTTGAAACCTGTCCAGAATACGAATTTCTCTTATGCAAGGCTTCAAAATGTGATCGGTTCTGGGATAGTTCGGATTTCTCTCGTAACACTTTGTTACCTTGAACACTTCGAGCAGAGCACGATTCGGACATCTTGTTCTAGGGTGCTATATGTATATATGGCGATGACTGTGGAGATAGTTGTCGTAATCTATTCTTGCCCGTTTGTCCAGTTAACTTACAGCGGACGCGGCGGTAACTGCCGATCGATGCGTTGGATGATAAAGGGAGCCGGCAACTGGACTGAAACTGCCACTACCCCCCTGATGAAGATGCGCCACCTCATACGGAGACCCCAATGGGCTGGAAGACGCCCCCCCACTCGCAGGGTTAGTCGTACTACCTTCACCGCCGGAATCCGCAGGAACACACCGAGATAAGGTTGGAGGGGGTGGAGGCGATCCTGTTGAGCCAGCGGGTGACGATGAACACGACGCCGCTCTGCCTCGAATGTGCAATGAATTTGCCTAAAACGTAAGATAACTGCTGGTTAGCCGAAATGATTTGACCCAACAAGCGTTGTCATGAAGGTCTTCTATCATGCGTGACAAACAATATGCTAACATTTACAGTCTGTTCTAACGAGCTAATATACAAAAGCACGGAAAGCTTATACACACTGCACCCTACTTTCTCCTGTGAATCCGAATGAAAAGGTGCACTTGGTCATAGAATAGCTTACATAAGAACCGTAGCTTTCAGATAACAACATCTAAAAGCAGCGGGTAATCTCGATTTACTGCCTGACGTGTTCTTATGGGCTGAGGCTTCAACAAGATTTTCCCGACAACAAAAAAAAGACTTTGAAACGCCGTCGTGCGGCCACATTTCTAATTGGCACAGGTTAGGAACCTATAATCTATAGAATAATAATATGGAGTTGATGATGAGAACGACAGGCGCTGTGAGTAAAAGAGACGACGAAATGACGAGCTGTGGCGGGTCACATAACGCTCTAACATAGGCCACCACGCCAGCCACAACCACTGTTACGGATTAGGCACCAGTAATGCCGACCATTTCTCGGTGGGCGACAGCCGCTCCATCAATAAAACTCATCGCGTAGCTCCTAATCACTGCTCGAGAGGGCGGGTTGAAGTCCAAGGGATGTCCGCTAGATAATTTCGACGTGACCGCTATCGTGAACGCACTATGATTTCACATAGATCAGAATTTCACGTTTATGCGGCCTAACAGTGCAGGCCATTTCCCTACGTTTGAGTTATTCTGGCTGGCAATGAAGGTTATGGTGACGAGTACATTTTTTTGGGGTCACATCTGTATGAGGTCGCCAACGTTATTGACGATTCACGTGGAGTATGGCATGCGGCCTGAACATGTTGAGGGGCGAAATGCATAGTTTTTGCTGTTAATAACTCATTATTTAGTCTGACACACAACGGAGTGCGGCTCGATGGAAAAACATGATTTCTATACGCGCCATGGTATTTAGTTACCAAGTTTTGATCTTGGTAGGGGCATCTTCTTGGAATTACTGGCAACATTGATCTACCTGATTTCGAAACTTCTTGTTCTGTGCCATGTTCAGTCATCGTTTTAACACAAACATTTTAAATTGGATTGCTCAAAAATTAGGTCTACATTACACGATGCAATAACACTTAGTAAATTAGTGCATCTTTTTTTCGGCCTGTAGTTTTTTTTTACCGTTTTTACAATGTCTCGCCAAGACACGGTGCTACGGTAGCTAGTTGTGTGAATTTTCAGGAACAAATTTATTTAAAAATCGATTCAAGCCTTGGGAGGTTCGGCGGAATGGATGCAAAAACGTGTCGCTATTTGTTGCAGACGTGTCCATCACATGTTACCGAAAGACAAAGACAGAATAACTGCGAAAATGTTCCGTTCGACGGCGGACTGCTCGGTAAAACCTAGCCCTGAGTGTTGCATTAAAACTACTGATTATAAGAGCTTGACGAAAAGTCCATATAAATTTTTGTACCGGTGTAAAGCTGATTATTTCTAGGAGATCTATTTACATCTTCGTGAGATAGACGATGATGAAAGTGTTTTAATTCAACCAACCAACCAACAAACAAACAAACAAACAAACAAAGATATCATCATCCTAGTTTCGCGGTCTCTGCTCTCCCAGCGTTTATGAACGTCTAACGAGAAACGCATCGAACACCTCTTAGAGTGCAGTTTAGCAAAAAAAAAAACAGGTCCTTGCCACCGATGTTAAGCGGATGTATACCGCTATGATAAATTTAAGCATTATCGTAGATCCGCCAAAGCCAGAATGGCCAAAAAAAGGCTTCAAAATGGCCAGAAAAACAAAAAAATAAGGCAGTACAGCGTTCATACCATTAGATTAGAATCATAAAAGCAACATTTTGTTGGGCTATCGGGACGTTATGAAATACTCTAGCTCCTGAGCGAATTCACACGGCTGTAGGTTGTATCTCTGGCTCGTGCCAGCCCACGGATTATTTAATTGTCCAGATCTGATACAATGAACATCTTACAATAGGGCTTATCACGGAGCGCCGTTCAAGTCGACGGACGACCGCTGCCGATGGCAATGACAAATAAGAAGTAATGCTTAACTAGTTTTCTAGACAACCCGCAGCGTGGAACTATCTGACACTGGTAATTTCGTAGAAGACTTCTCGGACGTCCAACGATAGGTGTGGCTTTGATAAGACAGTCTGCGAATGTCTAGGAAAGATCGCACAACGTCAGAAGAGTACGATTCCCGTAAAGTCAGCATCATCTATATCATTAAGGGAATAGCCAGTAATATATACGATTTGACTAATTGCGTAAATATATAAAGATAACGTTAATTATTTTTAGCTTTCAGCTCAGACAGTCACCGAAAATTTGCATTGGAGAAATCGTAACTAACAACCTCATGGAGCAAGTGCTCTTAATAACATTGTAATAGAATAAGATGAAAAACTTTGCTTTGAATCGGGCGTGATTTTGCCTTCCAGTTAAAGGACAATCTACCACTTAGATGATTGTAACGCTTTGGAATGGGCTAATACTATAAAGTGTTGAGAGCCTATGCTGGCCTGTGAGCCCTGAGTTAGCTAACAAAGCCTGTAGAAGACTCAAGGTCAGTTTATGATAAGAGTTTTCGTCCGTAATTTTGCCATTCGAGTTGTCCGCCCATCGCAGAAGCGGTACGCCTGGCCATAATTTATCTTCACGTAGCACTTCGTCAAACGTTACTTACCCGCAATGCTCGCATATGAACGTATGAAGCCAGCCAAAAGACCTCGTAACTGTTACTATTGACGTCAGCATTGTTCAGTATTGAAGTGTATTCAATATTTGGTGTTGTCACTTTGTTGTGTAATTGCAAACTGCCATAGCGATGTAATGGAGATATTCATACGGATTGCGACTCGCATCGGTGGGGGCCAGCTAGGCACGAGAGCCTATTTTGGAACAGCGCGTTGACATGGATCCGGGAATGGGGCCGTTGTTTCATACCGTAGCGGGCCTATGCAACTGTTGACACTTTTGCTATGAGTTTTACTTAGTGCAGCGACAAGCGAGCAAAAAAACGGTGCTCGCCATTGTGAAGGCTTCCTGCGGCCGGAGAACGGACCACAAGCTACAGAAATAGCAAACAGAGATTCCACAATCTATATTCGACAGGGTCAAAGCAACGCGACTGGTACGCGGCGCCAGAGAAAAGAGCGACAGCAAATGAAAAAAAAAAGCAGATCGTTCTCTTAAATTTGTAGAAAACTGCCAATTTGGAGTCAGGCAATGTAAATGATATAGTAGATCGCGAAAGAGACGAGAAGGGCAGGGATAGCCATGGCAACGTTAACAGCGCCTATTATTAACGAACCAAATGTGATCATGGTAATAATAATAAGAGTAAATTGTGTGAAAACAAATTTTAGAACGTGCAGTCTTCAGCAGTAGGAGCGACCACGTAAATGACAACACAGATCATTTGCTCTTAAGATATCCGTCGATCCGGTCTCTTAGGTATACATTTTAGGAAATCTGTTAGAACTGGTGTTGAAGTTTCGCCGGTCAAATCAAGATTTCGAATCTATCATATAAACTTATTTCTACACATTTGGAAGTTCAGCTATAAAGCTTGATTACAATTACGTAATTGATCGACTGTCAATACGCGTTGCGGATACAAGTTGTGTCCGAACATAAGGCATCTGCTATGGTGAGTTTGTTCGGGGACCGCAACAGCTTGGCGCATCGCATCGAGCGATCTAGAATGCTCACATAGCGGATTCATATTTTTTCCACTTCTCTAAAAGAACAGACAATAAAAACGGTTAAACTTAACGCGCATTGCCTCCCGTGTTACGCCATTATATCTGTTTGAAATGTTAACCAAACAGACGTGTAATATATGAGTACATCAAAAAACGTTTTGATAGCGGCCTGTATTAACAGCGATATCCGTCTTTGGTGATGGCGGAACCGCTCTACTTTTACGGAGAACTTAATCGATCGCGTTCTATTCACGCCAGCGTATTACTGTATATCTGCGATCGTTTCATAGCGTCATCTAAAAGAGGATGTACCTTTACAACCTGTCTCAGGCCAACAGTTTGACGGCACTTTTCCTGCCATTCTCTCCGGGTCTCCTTTGAACCTCTCATCGACTGCAGCATTCTCGTCAGGTTGAGCTAAACCTGGTGAGCCTGGCGCATGTGATTTATGCTCTCTGTTAATGAGTTGAGGTGAATGAGGCGATGACGTCTGCTGTCACCGTCTGCCGGCCAACGGACCAACAAGCGATGTCGATGTCACGATACGTTAAAATGCGTAGGGAGGGAATTTGCTACCTTCACCCCTCCATCCCCAAAAAATTCTGCTGGTTATTAGAGCTGGAGAAGCTTGCGCGCGAATGCTCTTCACAATGAAACGCGAGCCCTTTATGACAGGATGAGATGAGACCACATTAGCCATAGCCTGCTTCTGAGATTGGCCTGGTTACAGTGTCCTACTGGTTGTCCTGGCAGAAGTGATCTGCGCGAAGCAGACTGTTTGAGAGCGAGCAACCTTAATCCAAGCAGCTGAACCAACGTGTTAGCTCGGTCGGCAAATGCTACTAAATTGTCTTGACGGCCAACTGAGCCGCACGTATAGGCAGTCGTTGAAACGTTTATCTAAATGATACACCATTGTTCCGGTATATATACACCCATGACATATGTAAATGTTGGCTGTTTCACAAAATGAGTGCAGACCAGTATTAGCCCAGCAGGGTGAAAGCATGACTTCGTCAAATAATTGGATGTAGGACTTCATTTAACTGGGCCTGAACACTCAACACACACCAATGCTAATGCGCAATACAAATAAGTAAAAGCAATTCATTGAACTTAATCAACAACGATACTTTATTGCAGTGGGCGAATTGCGTATCAGAAAAATCAGAGACGTTTTCTTTCCAGCAACTTTCGATGCGTAGCGTCATGACAGCGTTTTCGCAGCGTCATCAAAGATCTATCGGGAACTTCTCGGTAGAGCATTAACAAAACATGGCACGATTATTGTTGCTAACCGCAATGCTGGTTACTTAGCAATATAACGACAGCGTAGCAGATAACAAATATTGTTTATTGTTATCGAAAAACTTCAGGGCTCTATTTCGAATAAATAAACTGTCGCTATTGCTAGATGATTTTCCAAGCTCTCAGATACCTATTAATTTTCGTTTATGTTATTAGTTTACGATTAAAAACTAATATTCAGGGATATTATTGCAGTATGGACTGCAAGATGCAATAGTAGGAAATCGTTAATATTTGCATTTTGAGGTTAGATACGAGGCATGCAAGAGTTCGACAGACGACCTACCTAACTTAGACACGTCAAAAGTAACCACTTATGAGCCTTTAGTCAGTATTTTACTTTTTTTTTTCTTTCAAATCAGAAAACTCAATTGCCTAGGCCATGAACGGTCCGCCTTCAATGATTTTTGGTTATAGGCGGATTCGAACTGCTGGAATGATAGGGAGTAAAGCTACCGTTCCGCCACACTGAGAAATTGATTGCAGAACCATATTTTCGGTTCTTGATAAATTTCTTGACTGAACGGCGTCATCCTATAAACATCACTGGACGGTTAGCCATAAACGTTGAAAATAATATATAATTAGTAGTACCTATATAATATGAATCGAATAGCAGGATGAACCAAGCAAGGACAGCTAACTATCTGGCACCCAGCTGCTTCTCACGAATGTCTTCAATCCTGTAGATTTCTTCCTTTTTTGAGTGCAACTATATTTATCCATCGTTGATATCAGTGCGTTTCTCTGCGAAGAAAAAGTCTTATTCAATATCGAAAAATTTCAGGTAACTGACTAGGCAAATCCTAGAAACCTGCCAACAGATTCAACTATAGATTTTAGCACAGTTTTCCACAGCATGTCGTGGCCGTACACCGTATGCTGATACCTCTATCCGTTCATCGGAAGCTGCAATTAACACGGCGACGCCGAAATTGCTGCTGAGAACGATGTAACGACTGTATTTATAATACGTCGATGCTGCCTTCGTTTCTGTGTGTCTCTTGTCCTGAGTGCACTAAGGCTAACCGCCTTAGCTTCGCCCGAGCCTAAGGCGGCTTCAGCAACTGAAGTGACATCTGGCCGCTTCTGATACGCTGTAGCAACTGACGTACGTAGTAAAACAACTTCCCGTTCGAATATATGCATGTGTACATAGGTGTATAGGGGGAATGATCGCGTGTCTGTCGCTCGCACATCTCAGCTTTGTCTGCGAGACAGAATATAACAGAGCACAATAATACTATAGTTTCCCATGGCCAGTACAATTTCAACAGACCGGGCATCTGAGTCGGCGTAACTATGTTTCACTGGGGCACCGCCTAGCTCATTGCTAAGAGTTGCTAAGTGTCGCAGAAGGGGGCACAGTTCTGGTGGTCTCCTGACACATAAAGCAGCCACAAAAAAGAAAGCATCGTCTGTAAGCTATTCATTAACAGTGGGCCGAAGCCAACCGATACGATCAGAATTACATCTGAAAGGAGCTCATTAATATCTATAATATAATAATAATAATCTATCTATAATATAATATCTATAATTATATTCATGTTGCTGTGACGAGGGGGCATTTTGATTAACGCAGGGCGATAACTAATGCTTCGAAGGATCAAAGGCAAATATTATATCTGTAGATCATCGATCCCGTGGAGATTTCGGAAGTGTCAATGCGTCAACTGAATGAGGGTACTGACAATGAATATAGATTCTAGCATGGTAAGATCCTAAATATAGAATATAGATTTTATCGTATTTCATTGCCATTAAGTAAACTCAATTTTATTTTCCCTACCTTAAGAACTGTGTTATCTTTATAATGCTTTATTTACTTATTGTTTGTTTGTTTGTTTGTTGCCACTTTGTTTCTATGCGCTCGTTCGGATAATTAATGGACAGGTAATTATATATATATATATATATATATATATGATTATTTTCTTCTTTTCACAGAATATGCTGTTGGAAAATGAACCGGTCACTCAACCCTATATTTTAGCGAGCGAGTGCAAATTAGCAGTTGTCTTTAGAAGTAAAAACAAGTTTTGGTGACTAAAACAATGAACGAAAGTTAAGGTCTCTATAGAGCCATCGTTACCGGCCTAAAAGTGGCCTGCGTCTAAGTCCTCGTGGACGAACACGAGCAAGACGGACGCACAGGCGAACATCATATTTCTTAAACGTTAAAGTAATATGTTAAAATAAACGGAAAATACGTCCAAAAGCACTCTTTTAGATAAAAGTGTTATATATTAGCTTGTCGTCTTTACGATGTACAACTATTGTCATAGGACAACTTTGTCGGGGACTAGTGAACTGGGAAAAAAAAATAGCCAGATTCTCCTATTAAGCCAACGTCAGCGGAGGCTGAAATTGATGAGTATGTTTATACAGTTCAATATATACTATCATATAGAAAATATGAAATAATAGTATTAGACAGATGGAATTTAATGGGGTCTAAGCGATGTGAACGGAAATTTCACTTACGTTTCTTAATTAACGTTTACACTAAATATTTAATATCACTAAAAATAATCAAACCAAACAATAAACAATTATTTAAGCAACACCTATAGAAAGAGTGCAGCCAAATAGTTTGGCCAAGGGTTTTGCTCGATCCGGTCATTCGTCAATAACGAAAATACATGCTTTTTGTAGTATTTCCATATTACTTTAGGATTTTAGATTTTCTAAATTTTAGACAATTTAATTAAGCCTAGAGATTTTGGCCTCTACGAGCCACCGGTATGGAGAGTTTCAAAGCCCGCTGTATAGTGAGATGCGCAATGGCCAACGCTATGAGTGTTTCTCTTATTCTGGGCCAAATGGCTGACTAACAAAGTGTCCACCTTTTTAATTTGTTTAGGCAATGTGGTCGTTTCGTTTGAATTTAAAAGAGTTCGTGGCATACCCTTTCGATGCACGACGATCGCTAGTTGCGCTAAGCATTGCTCAAACTAGAATGTAACTTTTTACCTAAATGAGTTAAACTTGCTAGTGCATCTACCTTCATATCATTTAATTTGTCATGCAGCTGTTCCGTCCAACGTAGCGTCAGGTAACGCGGTGGCCTTCCGTGTCCTGTTCGTACCCGCAAAGCGTGTACTGTGTTTTACGAATGAGTGCGAAGAAGTACAGATTCGTTAAATAAACATACGATATATTTGGTCAGTATGTATAACTTTTATTTAGATTAGATCGTGCGATGGGCGTTCATACCAAAAGAGGCATTGATCCTCTTCTCCGTATGGATGCACTATGAACTGTGTGAAAAATTTTCCTAGAAACATGTAAAGATAATAAAATTATTATTACTATAATAAGAAAATTAACTATCAATCCGTTTTACATATATATATAAAGGCTATTCTTCTAAACTTACTGTTGCTTTTGATGTATCCATGCAACGAACTATCTTTGATTCGTTTAAGCATTTTAATTAACTTCCTTCAATCGCCCAAGCGGGTGGCGATTAACTTCGCGAGCAATTCAAGTCGGCTCCATGGAGTTCATTGGTGCAAAAAACATTAGGTTTTACGTGCTTCCCAGCAATAATATCACTGCCACTGAACAGCTACAACAGCAGTAGCAAATCTCAAAAGCAGCAGATAAGGACGAGCTGCTACTGATAACACGTACGAATACCACCCATTTGCAGCCCCATCGTGACACCGTTCTGCACCACAACGAGATTACGTACGGTCGTGATATGTCTTAGCGTGCGTCAAGTTGGTGGCCAGCGTACGGGGCTGAAAGTGGACGACAAATCCGTCTGTTCAAGCTGGTGACCGCGATACTTTCTTTGGCTCGGCTGTCGTCCAGGAGTGAACGCTGATGATGATATCCCAGGATGAGACGAAACGTGAAAAACGACCGATAATGATATCAGATATAGTATCAGAAGGAACGTCAGAGGCGGCATGATGAGATCGTATGGTGTGGCAGTGGTTGCCGCGCTTTTTGCTGCTGTCGGTTACATTCTGCCATAAAGTTAGCAGCCAAACGAAGGGCAAAGCAAAACCCAGCGGACGAATCGGGGGGGGCGCATTCATGTTGAGGTAGGGGTGGCGATGCTGGTGGTTTTGGTGGATGGGAAATCAAATAAATGATACGCATTATTCGATACGCACACCCATACGAGAAGCCAGATCAAGCACTAGATCCCCCATTCGCTTGCCGTCGCACAATATATATAGATAACAAACTTAGTTGGGAGCGGACAGAAGAGCCCCGAAGAAGTTGTACACAGTAGCCACACGGGCAACCATACGAGTCAGACAATATCTCCACCGCCCAATGTGGTTCCGTGATCATGTTAGACGTATCTGACTGACTGTAGATCGGTGACGACGGCGAATAGCCTTTGTCGAACCTTCGCCGACGACGACTGCAAAGATGTGGATGATCTCTTTTTCTGGCCGCCCACGCTCTTGTTTGTTAAAGTTTTTAGGCAGGCTAAGCCGGTGGCGTGGGGGGCAACAACGAAACAGAAATATCAGGCCGTAACCAGTCACCGGATTGAAGGTTGTGGGACGACGTTGGATGATTATGAATCCTGCATTCTCTAGCTTGGCATCGTTAATAGCTCGAGCTCATCATTGGTAAAATGACGGAAGCACGTGTCAACTGTCCTTGGTAGGTGTAGGAAATTGTCTTCTGAGAAAAAAAAGTGATACACATGGGTGTACACATGTTGATACGGGCGATATACATAAGCGAATAGAGCGCGAATCGGAAACAGCACCTTCTCTTCGTAGTAGGTAGTCGTTGAGGCCGATTCATACGGTGGCACATTAAGCGGCAATTGTGCCAACGTCAAAAAAAGAACTTAACATTAGATCAGTAGCGAATACTATCTGTAGAAGCAGCACTAACCCATGTTCTTTCATTGAGCCTTGGCAACGTGCCAACTGTAGCATGGTTCTACTTGAGTCGCCGTAAAAATTCTGTAATGATGATCTATATGGCCAAATCACAGGGAATTCACAAAGCTCCAAACCGTGCTCTGACCAAAACGGTTCCATTAAATGACTAGGACGTCAGACCAAGAGATACGCAGCCGCACGAAACCGCACAGATAGCAGATTTGCCCTGGCAACCGTTACTTATGTGCTTTCGATAAAATCAATTGGATCTTTTACTCATGATAATTGATAATCGTGTCCCCTCATGTTGGTCTATCGCAGGCTGTAAGGTATGCACGTATAGCACGCTGGTACAATGAGAAACACGACAACTTCAATTTTAAATAAGCTAAGTGGCTATTTACGAACGACTTCGCACCTCGCTACAAGTCTATTCACTAGACGCTGTTTGGTCTCGTACTCTGTCCATTTAGAGAAAGTAGCCAAATTATGTAGCGATATTTTTAAACAGATGTTATATAATTGAGTACATTTTTTTTTTTACAGCACGAAACACGTACAACAAACTGTCTCCTTCAACTAACTGTGCAGATAAGGGAAAAAGGCATAACTTTACGTCCACACAAAATTGAGTCATCGATGATTCCGATTCAAAGAGAAGACTCAAATGGTCTTCATTCTTCACATAGTGGCTCGTTGTGGACTTTCCTGTGCGAAGCGAAGCTGATGAACTCTCACCGGCAATAATGCAACCGTGTTTTTGTTGTAAACAATTGGCTATAAAAATTATGAATATAAAAACAAAATTAACAAAATCATTTTTAAAATTCAATTTATCCCCTTTAACAAACGCTACTTATAGTAAAGGTGTTTGTTGTGATGCATTTTTAAGGACACGTGCATCGCATAGCTCTGTGATATATTTATTAATCGTTAGAATGGAACGAAAACGCATACCAGTTGTTCTAGTGGACAGAATATATAAGAGATAGCCTAATATAAAACAACTGGGGCATATTTAAATTAACTGTTCTATAGCAGTTCCTTAGTGAGTTCTGCTCGACGTAAACGTCATAAAACCTTGCAAAAGCCCGTATCGTATAAGGCTGTTGAAACAAAGTCTCAGCGTCTTCAATTCAGGCCGCGCCGAGGATACTGAACGGGTCCCTCTAGATTCGATAGTTGATGAAAACAAACAGTTTATGACGATCAATAAGTACGCACTTATTGAGAAAGAGATCCTGCCACTAAGTGCACATTTCATAAAGTTAAATAATTGAACAAATTCAACTGATTTAAGAAACTGCGAAGAAGTTGCTGTTATCTATGCTAGGGATCGACAAACATCAGCCTTTAATTACGCTGAAGCTACAACGAGATAAGGGGACGATAGTCAATTGTCTTACGAAGGAATATATCTATTTGCACGCATTCAGTCCTTGCGAGCTACCTCGTTTTAGCGCGCTTTTATCCCAGATTAAATGACGTTATCTCTTTTGTCTCCATTCTGAACCGCAATTTTTGTGCCTATCTGCTTTTTGATGACCTTCCTTATCCTTTCTTTTTGCCTTCGCCCCCGTAATATGCGTTGCCTCTTTTCTTCGGGACACAAGCACCGTCGATAGATGTTCTCCATTGATAAATGTTTTTTTTTTTTTTTTATTTAGTACTACGTGGTGCGTAAAACATTTGTGCTTTACCATCTCACTTTACTAGTAGCAGCCCTGCCTTCTTGGACCTCAAAAAGTGGAAAAAAAGAAAAAATATTTATCTGTGCATTACATGCACAATTAGAGCTCGGAACGTGAAGAACTGCTAGGAGGGGAACGGTGCTCATGACATCTATTGACGCGCATATATACGCACGTACTCACAGTCGGTCGCAGCAGAATTCAGACGTTCCGTTCAATTCAGCAACGATTTCAACACAACCAGTGAAACTACCCCGACAGCCGCATCACAATCGTAATTACGTTGCATTTGAAGCGCGAGAACAGGAGGCACAACGAGGGAAAGAAGATATGACGCTGAAGGGCAGGGGGGCATGGGCGCGAGGTAGCTTGACGGTAGCGACCGGCTGACGCGGACATCCGCCGCTCTCAGTTCTCTCTTGATCCCTCTACAACAAACGATTAACGACGAACGCAATAGTCAGAGTGGTGTTGTGAACAGATCTGTCTCCTGCGTGTTTGCCTGTCGTTGTCGCTGGCGCACGTAGCGCTACTCGAGATGGACGGTTTTCCCTCTTATGAGCCTCTATTTCTTTAGGAAAAAAACGCACGAAAGATACGAATACTACTGCTGCTGCTGCTGCTGCTGCTGCTGTTAACGATACCCAGACCATCATCAGCATTAGTACATTTACCACTACTACAAGTACTAGTGCAACTAGAGTAAGTAGTAGCTTTTCAGCTTCTTTCTGTACTGATGATTTGATGCCTATCTTCTTAGTCGTTGCTTTACGTTGTCGCTCTTCTGCTGCTGTAGATGTGCCTCGCTATTAACGATACCCACTTGTTCTGTTTGTTACAAATGCTGACAACGAAATATTGGTGACTCTCTCTAGGCATACATACATGCGGCATAGAAATAAATCTATGGGTGCTTTTGAATGCTGTCAGGAACCAGGCGGCGAAGCGGCCAACCGAACGTAAGGCTCCAATTAAAGGCCCATGGCCGTGACCGGCTGCTGTTGCTGTCGAACCCAACTACTTGACCTGTCGTGGACAAACGTACCTTGCCTCCGATGGCCGAACGGAAACGTTTGTGACGGCATACCGATAGTCGAATTGTAGGCTGGCTCACGGGAATATAAAGCAGAAGCACGGACGAAGCAGACAACTTAACCTAGTTCTTTTCGTTGTATTCGAGCTTCTTCGAGGAAGTAAGCCGCCAGGGCTATGTTCGTACTCAGTACAAATACTTGCTTTTGTATGTGTATGTAGGTATGTTTTTCTAAGGGAATCAAAAACATTCTGTTCACAACGTATATTGAATGAAAAGAAGGAGAAAAACGTAACAAAACGTAATGAGTCATACTTGACTACCTGGCAGCGGTAATCGTGTACGCACATGAGACCACTCAGAATTTGATCTCCAATTCAGCACCGAAGTGAAGATAGATAATCGTATCGGAAATATATATATCGCCCTTTTCTTTTATGGATATGTTCATGCATATAAAACACGGCAAGGCTGCTGGTCAAGACTCTGTAGCCAACGAAGCGGGTTACACTTTTAAAACTCGATTTAATAACGAATTAAGATAGAAGTTGGGAAAAAATAGTCTATTGTTTCTGCTTAAATGCGTACACACGTATACAATGAGTGCACTTATAAAAATGCATGTTGTCCTTTAAAAGCAGCTATACCAGTCAATATCGAACTCAATAAAATCTAGGACTGTATTAAAAATGAAGCGTCTTGGAGAATCTAAAAGATGATGAACAAACTTTGGGTTTAGGCCTTCTAAAATTTTACAAACGTTTGGTGGAAGGAGCATTATCAAGCGACAATCCTACTTATTGACGATGACTATATATA
>NW_019211457.1:11210572-11225557 GCF_002443255.2 Varroa destructor | reverse complement strand
TTAAAAGAGAAGAGGATTTTTGCATATGTATATTGTAGTGTTTTTTTTGTTTAGGCACAGATCTCTTTGACGTCGCCTTTTTCGTTGCCTAGAATTCTTGAGATAGCCGGTTTAATAGCGGTTATATATAACCTAGTCTTCTATTAATCTCCTCGATAAATCAAGTCATGACGCCAGTGTGATAAGGGGGACTCGTCACGCAACGAAACATAAAGTTTCAGGTATTTTTCCTGATTCAGGAACATGATAGCTGATCAAACGCGAAGAAGACTTGTATTTGAAAGGAATTCAGTTAGAAAGCAAAGGTTGGTTACTTCTTTGTGTGGCAACAGTTTCAACTTTAGTAACTGTTGCTAAGTTCATCCTTCTATTTTGAACAGTTTCACCATAGTTAAAATGTATTAGTACAGCTGCCCCTAGTAGACGCAAAGCCAGAGCGTCCAATGAGTACAAAACATCTCGGCTGTGAAATTGGTTATAAACTTAGTGAAATTAGAATATGAACTGTGAGAGTAGTCGAAAAGTTACCACTGTCGCTGTTCGAACTGAACTTAGAGTTGTAGACGGAATGGCAGTAGTTAATGGCAGTCTGTTGTTGGAGCAGTTGCTACCTCTGAAGATAGCTGCTTTTTTTCTTCTCTGCCAACAGCGAAGAATCGTACAGGGTTCAACATTGAGTGTATCTGTATGTGTAGAGGCTGCAAATTGTAGATGTCCGCTTTTCCCAAAAGCTGCATTAATATTGATTATATGAAACGATGAACCAAGACGTCCAGATGATATTTAGTATAGAACAACTTATTTGTCACCGATTTGTATACGCTATTGCGCATACCCCCTTCAATTTGTACCGCTTATTTCAATTAGACCTGCACCTAACTAGAAGCGACAGTAAATAACTAACAAGAAAATTCTGAGAAATTTAACGAGCTAATCGAAATCACTAATCGTTTTAATAACATTTAGAGCAAATCGCCTTGAGACAAGGATCGATTCGTCTCACCTCTCCTTCATAGCGCCTTTGATCATACAAGAGCCGCTGGCGCGGGCTAATAATCCGACATAATACTTAAGATTACGTTACTAGCATGGATAACAGCTAGGTAACTTCTGTCATTGACTTTGTTGGACCGAAAGAGTTCAGTTCTTCAGAGGTCCGTTCGATAGGACAAAGGTCAGTGTCGAATTGGCTCTCTGTGGGACGCAGGTCGCTCCCTACCACAATGCACGGGCCCCGGCGCCCTCTAACAACATTATTAATATAGATATCGTAGATAGAGTCAAGTGATTATCGAGAACTTTATACTGACCTCATTAGTTCTGCTGAACAGATAAACATATTCGTTTTGGTTGACTATTTCTAATCGCCTGTCGCGTTTCAGCCGCTCACCGGCGGTGCGTCGGCACAGCCATCATCATAACTACTAATAACTTAACGTTTATACAAAATTTACCAGTTACAAGGAGATACCGAATTAGGTGGAAATCCGGCACGATCATCAGTCACAATGCCTTCGATGCATTGTCAGTGATGACCGAGACAGCGTCTGCTGCTAGTACTAATAATAATAATAATAACAACTCTGACTTTTACGAGTGCCACCGACCGCGGAAAATCTCTACTTGTATCTTATTTATGAGGCTTACTGAAGTAACGAGACTCGATGAAGTATAGCTGAGAGTCCCATAGCAATGTTAATAAGGAATCTATCTAGCTCAGGGACAGTTGTCAAATATATAGAACATGAGCGTACCCTGTCATAGCTTCGTTTTCGTTTCACTTTTAAAACGAAAGCAAACAATCGGTTATGGCAGTTCTTCAATAAAATACAACTACGAGATTATCGACTCAATTAGACAATTCAATGCGGTCTGTAAGCGCTGCTTCTGCCAATGATTTCCCGAGCTTCAACTCGTTGCCTTCATTTGTCATGACACACGACAGCATAAGGTCTGTCACAAATGACTACGCCCATCCGCGTGTCGCGTCACGGGAATTATCCAGAAAGTTACGCAACGCAGATGACTGTGACGCTTATTCATGTGAAAAGTAAAAAGACATTCTTCATGAAGATGTACCCTGTAAAAATCTAAATTTCCATTCGTATATCTTAGAGAAGGAACGCCACTTTCTAGACACCTATCATGTTTAGCAAACACATAATGACAGTGCACGACGCGAAAAGTTATTTTCGAAAGCTTCAAATATCGCTTGACACTCTGTATTCAGGGTTTAACTTCCTTAGCTCGACGCGCATACAGCTATTGTACCATTTTGAGGAAGTACAATAATAACTGGGATCTAATGAAAATATACGTTTCTTTCTTTCGAACTAGAAACGTTTCGAGCGCACCATTGGTGTTTTTGCCTAGAGAACGAGCTAACTACCGACCCTACAATCAGTTAACAGCATGTACGTTTTATATATTGCTCTGTACGCTGAGCGACAAGTAACGGTGTACCTACATCATTGTGAAATGAACAGATTTTTCTTCAAGTACTTTCGCCAAACGGCGCGTCACCTAATTAAGTTCGATTGTTAAATCAACCCGATATACAAGGTTTGCCTGTAAAAGTATTCTCTGACCAACGACGTATTTTCCAGCTATAGCCGTTTTTGTATGGCGCTTTGCCTGTTGGCATTGCAGCGTAGTAGGTCGTAATCGAGTCATTCTCTTGTGATATGCCTCAAAAGAATTTCGCCAGAAGACCATATCGATTAGTGCATCCCATCTCGAAAATTCAAAACGCCGAAGAAGATGTAATTCCCAACTCCGTGCTTAAGCTTTGTCTTAACCGCTCGAGTTATCTTGATAGCCTTTACTTTTACGGCTTATCATATAGTAATATGCCGCTCTGTTGCTGTCGATTACTAGAACTACAATTATTTCGTTTCTACATTTACACATTTATAAGCATTGCCAAAAAATTACCTCGGGCGTTGTCGTGCCAGTCGTGACCGTGTTACTGTAGCCGCTGTTGGTAAAATGCGGTGGACAAGCGGTCGCCGTGTCCAAATATGACATCGTTCCCACGGGGAGTTCCCGGCAACTCTACACTAGATTTTGCCAGATGGGAGTTTGTCGTTATGATAACGAGATACGACAAGCGGCTGCTTCTGTCTACGAGACGAGCTACACAACGTCTTTGCGCACTTCAGCAGCGTGCAAAGTACTCGCGCCGTTGCTGCTGCTGCTGCTGCTGCTGTTTCCCACTGATCTGTAAGCATAGACTCCTTCTGACACTTTTTCTCTTTTTTTTTTTGAAATTTCGGAGCACCGACAATTCTGAGTAATCTCAAATGGTGGAGCACAAATAGAGGTCGTCTAACTAAAATTCATCAGACTTCGACCATATTGTCGTAGCTGCGTTACATGCGAACAATTCGTAAAGAGATAAGCAGAAACCTGTTTTAGCCTAACTTTCTGCGACACCGAGCACTGACATCGTAAGATTTGGACAAACGACAAAAAACCGAAGAGGGTGGACGCTTCTTTATGTGCCTCACGCTTGGTGAGCCCAAAAAGGCAGTAGAAATACTCACGACAAACTACACCTTCATCATAGCTCGCTAGATAGATTTCTTAATCACTACGCACATACGGCACTCGTAAAAATGAACGGATGCGTATCTACCATAAAGGACACGCCTAACTTTGTATTCTTTTTCACAACGCTGGACTTTTAGGACTCTCTCTTTGACCTTGAACTATGTTACTCGTCAAAACTTTGTCGGTAGATGAATTTGCGGCGGCGGCGGCGGCGGCGGCGGCGGCGGCGACGGCGACGACGACGACGACGACGACGACGACGACGACGACGACGACGACGATGACGACGACGACGACGGCTAGGCTAAACATAATCGATTCATTTAAAGGTCTGCCGGACCAATGTTGGGCCTCGATCCTTCAGGCTGGCAGGACAGTGTGATCTTCGTAACTCTTTCACAGCTGTTCGTGACGCACAAGATTAATACGAGAGTTCTCTGTACTGTATTTTTTCCGGCCGCATTTTCCTTTGCCAAATTAGTTGATTCGGATACCTCTCTGAATCTACACACGTTGCACACGCGACTCAGTTGACACTCAACTTAGATATCATCAAGGCGTTTGGCCGCGCCTTACTGGATTGTATATTTCGATGGTCATGTTTAAATCACAAACCAGATATTCACTACAAGTACACATAACTATGCGTTATCACCGAGCCATCTGAACAAACTATTAACGTGTGATAAGCCCTTGCTTCGCAAAGGTTATATGCCATGGTAAAGAAGAAGGCTTTCATAGAAGCAGATAGGTGAACTGAAAATTGAAGACTTTCGTTAAATCTAGTGGAGCAAAATGGTGCTTATTCCGCTGTTTTTGTTCTTTCGTCAGCGGCATGATTAATTACCATTGTGTTTGCTCTGGTACTGATCATGTTTGTAAATACCGGCACGACACAAAACGTTTCGATCTTCGTTACACTCTACAACGTTTCCCTTGCGGGCACTTCTGTTACCGCCGTTAGTCGCGGGCCGCCGTCTTGAGAGGGCCGTTATTCTGGTATGGTTCACAGACGCAAGCAGTGGGCCTGCTTGGACCTCCTTGCGATGTTTCTCCATTTCATCAATTCACTCGCATAACACAAATGCTAACAGGACGCTGTAGAATAAGACGACCGACAAAACGATTTCTAGATTCGGTACTCTGTCCAGTAACATTTGCAACAAGATCTAGCCGTCGTAGCCTCGACCTGCTGCCCTCTTGCTCATAGATACCTTAGTTATTGTCCTAGTTATTGTTGTATTGGAAACTTTGTTGACAGTCTTTGTTTGTTGTGTCCAGATTTATCCGCGGGCCTATTTGGGCCTGAGCGGATCGTCGTTGTTGGTCGCGGCACAGAGGCAGATATTCAGAGCAGCATTTGAGTAAAGAAGCGAATCACAGGACCAACTGTTAGAACACGGCCGCGCACTGCACAATGCAACGAAGTACATCTATCCAATAGCACACCAGTACGACCGTCGACGTCAGCGTAATTGTAGTGGATCCTCAACGACAACAATAATTAGTGTAGTAACAGGGATGACGGCACCACCCGCTACTGATACCACGGACATGCATCAACCAGTCCACTTTTGACGACAGCAACAGAACAAGCAAATCGATGTTGCTGTTGCTGCTGCGATGCAGTCTTGCGGTATCGGGGCAACGAGTAGACACTTCAGGCGACTGATCCGCACGTTTTGTTGATCGGTTTATTTGTTGAGGCTGCGGGATTGTACTAATTGTTGCAACGGCGGCGGTGATGGCGGCGTTGTTACTGCGCGATGTGCACTGACTGCGCTCAACTTTGTCCGGCGCAAGTTTAGCGCTTAAAAAACCGCCGCCTGCAGAAGCAAGAGTGGGAGTCGCAGCAGGAAAAAGAAGGAGGAGGAGAAGGAGATAACGCCGTTAGAGCAGAAGCGCCACTGCGGTGACAATCTGCTGCTGAAGCAGCGGGTTGCAGCTGGTAAACAGTCGCCCGTGCAAGCGGAGTAGCCGCCCGAATAGTCGAATAACGTAGAATGAAAAGTGGCAACCAGAAAACAGTTGTTAAACGGTCTGCGGCGGTTTCATCGTAGTGTTAGTGGTCGCTACTAGCAGCTGTATTTCAGTAGGTAATTGTATGAAGTCCAATTGCTAAAACGAAAAACCCCTCCCTAGCTGTGCTATATAGCGGCGTTTCAGCTGTTCAGTCGCAGCGTGAAGGCTTTGCGCAGTAACAACAGCAACAGCAGCAATGGCACCACTACAGACACCAGAGTTACCCGCAAGGCGCGGACGTACTACGGCGCTGGCGGCGATCCCGCTCTCTCTAGGCCGCTGCTACTGTTACCGCCACGGCGGCGGCGGCGGCAGACGCCGCGGCGGGAAACACTCTCATAGTAGCGGCCTTCGCTACGTCACCAGTTAGCGAGACTGCTATCTATAATAGTGGGATTGCTCAGCGCTCGATGATGGTTCGCTTGGTCGGGTTCTCTAGAACAGAGCGCCGTCCTGCGCTCTTCAGCGGCGGCAGCGGCAGCGGCGGCGGCGGCAGCAGTAGCGCCAGCGGCAACAGCGGCGCCTGTTTGTCCGTTCAGGTCTGACGACCGTGGTCCGACCTACGACGCTGAGAAGAGAAGAGCCATCGGTGGCGGCAGGAGCGGCGGCGGCGGCGGCGGCAGTGGTGCCGGCGATGGCAGCGCCATAGTCAACCATAGACAGATGTAAAGGGGTTGAGGCGTGCTGCTCAATACTGTGCTTTCACGGCGCGGTCGGGGGATAGGCGGCCAGGTTAGGAGCCAGGAGCGATTATTTGTTGGGGCTACAACCCCAATGGTACTGGTGCTGCTTCTGTCGCTGTGGGGGTTATTGTTACCATAAGCATTCCTGGCTTAGTCGTCGTTGTCATCATCGTTGTCGTCGCACGCGTTTGCCAACCAGACAGGTGGTCGTTCATGGAAGAGAAAGGGACGGTGAACGAGCGTCGTTCATCGTCCCTTTCTCTTCCTATGCTGTCGTCGGTTTACACGCGGCAGCCGTGGCTGCGGCTGCGGCGGCGGCGGCAGTGGTTACGGAGGGGGCACAGACGCGCGTTGGGCGCGCGCGTACCCTGCGCCGCCGAACAAACATACTCTCTCCTTTTAACCCTCGCAATACATAGATACATGGACAGTTTCTAAATGGTACGGATACTCCGTGAATGACCACAGTAGCTACCCGACAGCGGCTAGACTCACGTTCGCGTTGGGACGCACACGGGGAGATCAAGCCTGTGCTAGCCGTCTGCTGTCCGATGTAAGCGACGTTCGGATCCTTGGTTCGGTACTTCTTGTTTGTTGGTTACTAAATTGTTCCCCGCAGATCAACTACCCTCAACGGGAGGAGTTGATGACTCCACGGTGGCGTAGATATTTGAGAATATGCGGACGCTTTGAGGCCGTCGTTTCGTCAGCAGCCGCTGCAGCAGCGGAAGGAAACGGCAGTCACAATGGCAAAAGCTAACGATATGTGGCTGCTATAATATCTTTCGTTGCAGCTGCTGCTGCTGCCAGGCACAGTATGCGCATTTCGCCTCCGAGCCACAGCGGTCACATACGCACACACAGGCTGGCAGGCAATTTTGTACGCGAAACGCGACCATCCTACGCGGAGGGTCACTGCGAACAGCCCCATGCAGGCGGCGGTAGCAGGCGCATCCACCTACACAACTGACACGGGAAGGGCGAGAGAGTGATGACAGAACGTTCTCGGCAGCAGCGCTGACGAACTGTAGGCCCCTCCTTTGGCGAAGGCGTTCTCTCCCTTTCGTTCCGGGCGGCTTCGGCGGCCGTCGCCTTAACCGGTCTCTTTATGGGCTTGCTAGCCGTCTGTCCGTCTGCCTGGCGACGGCTCGCTTGTGATGATGGTAACGGCTGTTTTATCAGTCGCCCGTTTGGTTAGTTAATCTGTCAGTGTTTTAGCGAGAAGCACAGCGGCATTAGTCGCCCCTCATAGAGAGAGGCACAGCTACGCTGGCGGCAGTAACGGTGGCAGCAACGATAGCTTGTGTCAAACGCAGCGGACTCTGTAGACCCATCTACAGTCGAGTGTAGCCGGGAATTGTAATACATATGTAGTTCTCGTTGTAATTATAATACCAGTCAATCTCTAACAGTTGTAGAAGAACGGGATCGAGCTTCATTTGGTAGGCGCGGATCAGGGCCGATCTCTCCTAATCGCTTCGTCTTTTTGTCGGCGTCCTCGTTGTTGCAAAGTAGTTACATAACCCCGACGACCATTACCAATATCATGGCTGCGTGGGGCATCAGCGTCGTAATTTCGCTCTATGAGAAGGGGTCGTTCGGTTCGTCCGCCGACGGATGGCGACAGATATTGAATTGCTACTGCTGCTGTAAAGGTTAACCACCAATAAACTCCTGTAGCAATTATCAAGGGAGTCGGTGAACTACAATGAACGATTATGATTGGCCATTTATTTCGTTGGCGAGTACGTTATACACGCATCAAAATGTTGACAATCATACGAAATGATTTTTAGGAGAGCACAAGGTAACACTGGCCTCATACTGGAGCGGCACAAACGAATAGGTCGACATCATACCTCGCCTAAGAAATTCCTTAAGGAAGATGGACAGCTGCAAGGACAAAGCACCTTTGCGTGGACAAGAGAAGAAGCTCTTAGCTCGACCAAGTAGCGCTGCGTACAAGTATCAATGCATCTATTTATTTAATCGATTAGGTACATCTCTGTTAAAAAGAGTTCAGCGGAATCAGTGGTCGGTAATAACTGACAATCAACAATGGCATGGGCTGGGATGGGTACACTGAAATCTATTATGTTCGGCGAGCATATTAGCATGCCTCGTTAAATGTCATGATACTGTAACCCATTGCAAAGTTAAGTGAGTTCATTCTGATCGATTGATACTTGTCATGTTTCAACATGGAACTGAATTAAAACACATTGCTCATGTCTTTGACGACCTTTCTAGGATAAGCGAGATCCGACTATGACAATGATGTTCCTTCTCTTCCCACAGTTCTATCGATAGTATGTATAGACAACGTCAGAGAATTCTTGGTAGGCTGTCTCCGCGCGCGACATTATCTGCTCTTCATCATTGTCATTTCCATGTGCACTATAGCTACCGATATGCTTAATGTTGTATAAATATATCACATATCTATACAGATTTATGTCCGCGAATGCTATCATTTTATAGCAACATCATTCTGTGCTTTGGCCCAGCCTAGCAATCTCTCCTAAGTTTCTCCTCGTCCATTCGTCAGTCCGTCAACGGACCGATCAATCGACTGTTCGTTGATTCATGCCGATGATCGCAGACACAGCACCGCTCACCGTCATCGCCATTATCCCTTCACTCGAGTACTAACTACTGCTACAAGCGGATTTTTCCATATCTTTTATCGTCTGTTCCCTCATCGTATCGAGTGGAGCGTAGATCTGGCGGAGGGAAGGCTCTGGCAGTTTTCGTCATCATTGAGTACGCCATCGCCGCCACCATTACAACAGCTACTACTACTACTACTAGTAGCGCCATTACGGCCCGACCGTCGTCGTTCGTGCAGTAGGCAAACTCCGCCCAGAAACGATTTTAGCCCCTCCCCTTCCGAGATGTTGGCTGTAAGTGGAGCAGCGATGGCGGCAGCGGCCGCCGCCGCCGCCGCCACCGCCGCCGCCGCTGCTGCTGCCAGCTAAGCCGCTCGACTCCACCTTCGCTTTCGCTGGTGCGTGTTTCCCTGTTCGTGGCGCACTTTAGGCTCGTTGGCAACGGGCGCCTAACCATAGCGCGGCGCCGCCAGCAGTAACCCAAAACATTAGTAGAAGTTGTAGACGTCATTGTAATAGTAGTACTATAGACAGCATAGAGGCAACAACAGCGGATCGAGCGTTCGGGGGACAGGCATCGAACAAACAAATATTCGACTCCCCTGCCTGGGGCTGGTCAACGAGTCGACGAACTATAGCATCGTGAATTACTACATACATGCACGTACTGCATGTGTGTCACCTACTGTATGCATTACTTCGCAATTTAATATAAGCGTGAGAAAAACCGATAGTTAGCTAGCGAAACATGAACGAACGAAAGAAATTTAACAGTCAAGCCCTGCTGTCGGAAGCGGTACCGGGTGATGGTGTACGGGCGGCTCCGAAAGAGGGTGCTCGACGTCCATCATATATACAAGGCTTTCTGAAAAATACAATTTGAACTATTGTAGCCTTAATTTTTATTTACATCAAGTCAATATTTGACCTTCAGAAGAGTTTGCCAAATGTAAATGCGATGTTTGCTAGGATTTTATTATGATAATTATGTTTTCTTCCGGGGTCAATAAATATACATACAGTATGAATTTGAGGTTGCCAGCGGAGATCAGCTGGAATCAAAAGCTGACAGGCGAATGAATTTGTATTAGATAGGAAGAAATTGATGAAATGCTTTTGTAATAAGTGTTTCATTTTATGTCCTTTTTTCTGATCCTTGTACTAAGGTACTGCCGAAACACAAACGCATCTCTACAATAATACAGCGTAACGTTAAATTCAAGGTCTGGAAAGGAGTCCTAAAACAAGACGGAGCAGCCAGGCAGATATTCAAAGAACATAGAGCGTATCGCCTCTTCGTCAGATATTAGTTTCTGCTTCAAAGTGAGGCGGGAGAGAGCTAGCCTAAGAGGAAGCTAGCAATACATCTAATATTGTATTACGACACTCGCGAGGCTAATACTTCGTCGTTTCCCTCTACCAGTGGCTAAATAGCAAAACATGATCCGCCGACTGGCGTCCCTTGCCCCTTGCTTTCCTCAACGTTGCTTCTTGTGCTGTTATAGTTGATCCCAACGGTGACATCCGAGTGAATGCGTGGGGAGTCGCAAAGAAATCAAGCTACACGAGTGGGCGGAGAGCACAAAGTAGGACATACAAACAAAAGCAGTTGCAAAAGGGCCTCTTCGCCTTTATCGAGGATTTGAAAAACAAAGCGATAAAGTGCGGTGCCGATGCTGACGACTCACTGCATGAAACTCGCAGGTGACGATTTAAGGGGCTACTACGAACTGCAGGACATCATCGAACATCTCAACTGCATTTGAGTCATATTGAACTTAATCAATATCCTTTAACCCCTGTCCCTAGTCCTCTTCTTTCTCTATTGTTTTAGCCTACTTCAGCATGTTGCATGGGCGAAAAAAAGCTAAGGCCCCGAAGGCCTGATGAAACTGGTCATTACATTGCAATACACAAACAACGAACCTGTTGAGCACTTAGGCTTTTGTAGATTGCAAGGCAACACGTTTGTGTTAATTCGCATTGTTTATTTATTACAATACGCAAATGAAAATATTGTAGTGTCTCTTTGTAAGTCAGTGCAAGAAAATACCTATTTTCCAAGTTGTGTTTAACGCGTCGCCAATAAGCTTTGAAGAAGTTCAACGTACGTTCCGCTCAAATGTATATAGACGCGATACGGCAATATAGTGAGATAGGAGTAAGGCGTCTCCTTGAAGGACTCTAATCACATGGAACCGTATTACGAAACGCTAGACTGACAGAGCGTCAAGAAGATCATACGTTTAGGATTTCAAACATAAATTCATGTTACTTAACATGCTATAATGCGCCAAAGGGAGATCAATGGAACACGTTCGACGTGACCATCGTCACCATTGAGATCGTTTGCTCTAGATTTAGAAAGTTCTTTAGCACTAATCATCATTATCTTGCCTATGTGGCTTTCATTCACAGACTTTCTTATTAATCCAAGAGAAGACAAATCTGTTAGCTGGATAACTTCTCGCTGTAATGTATAAGCGCATTTGAGGCATTACTGTTGTCAGACAGAGCTGATGGATATAGCATTTGGAAGGAGTCATATCTTATCCTTTATTTCCCAACATCACTCCTAACGCAATTATGACTAAATACTTAACGAACGGAATGGGAATGAAATATGCAGCCAAATGTACGGTATGTGTGTGTGTGTGTGTGTACGCCAAGAAAAAACGTTCCTAATTTTAGTTTTATTCGTTTTTTTAATCGCGCCGTAAGTAAAGTTGTAACTTCTGTTGTACTCGTAGCTATCAACACGTGCTAGCAGTAGCACCCGTACGCATTCAAAACGGCCTGTACAATTATACTGCAAAAAAAGTAGCCGATCCAAAATGGCATTACGCAAGAGTGCCAAGCTATATAGGCGGTGTGTTATTCCTGCTCGTATCAATTCCAGGTGAGATACGTTTTGGCGAGATACGAACCAACAATCTAGCTGGTTTTCCTCGTCCTGTGTGAAGATCATCGAAGCTCCAAAAAGTCCTGAATTAAATCTGGACATAAAACGAATATTAAGAAATCTATACGTCCAAGCATACATCCTTCTGCTAAATATTAAGATCTGTGTAGCTGGGACAAATTATATTTGGTTAGCTGGATCACCTTGACTCAAAGTTGCCTAAACTACTACTAACTGGCTATGTTTCGCCATGCGTATCCATATTGAATGGCTAGAAACGAATGTATACATATACAATAGAGAGGTAAATTTTTGCGCATACTGCAAACCATGTGGATCCTGGGTGCACGATTAACATTGATATTACCGACAATTGAGTGTCATAGCTCTCAGCCGAACTTCATGGGCCGTCATATACAATGTTAAACAATCATTCAAATATGGATTTAAATGGGAAGTTTTTAAGTTCTTTTTTCCTTAGTAAGAAAGACGCTGATATCTAACATGATGGCAATATTTCTAATCTGTCCTAAGTGTAGCCCAGATTTAATCATATCGAGTGAATAGGTCGCTTCAACAAACATTATCGAATAATTTGTTTAAACATCGTCTTCCTCTCTTCAGTTTCCGTCACATTATATAGCACGTACAAAACTTGCAGCAAGTGACCCTCATGGCGCTCGCCCATAATAACAAATCCCTTGACCCGGCCTGTCCGGTCAGCTTAGGTCGAGAAACAAGCGCTGACGATATGTATGAACCTAAAATGCGCCAAAATATGGTTCAACCTTTCGTTTATGCATTCGTCAATTTGCTGAACCAGATCATTGTGTTATTGCCTACATAGGCAGAGAAACGACGCGCCGTTAAGGATTGCGACGCCTTGACGTTCTTGCAGTTTTGTCAGTGTTCACCGTCTTTCAAATGGCTCGTACCATATAAACCGGTGTACTTTTGTAGCGTTTCTGCGAGTTTTCAATGTCATCGATATTTGTAATCAGTCGACTGTCGGCGAAATTTATCGCAACGCGAACCTACTTGCTCTCTGGTTATGGCCCTGTCTAGCAGCAGACGGCCCTTTATCAACAGCTCTCTTCCTCTCTTTTTTATTTGGTAAGAAGTCTTTCTATTTCTACTCGAGGGTGCTACAATATAGAGCTAGGGAAGGGTCATACTGTCGACTTCGCCAAGCGTGCAGGACCGAAGCGTCCGGATTGCTATCTGTTATAGCTGCCAGGTGTCCGCTGCCGAACGGCCCTATAGGTGTGGCTATGGCGTGGCTATCACGTCAGGCCAGAAGCAAATTGTCATGGAAACGAACGATGACAAAGGCAGTAACAGAGGCTATGGTACATAATGATCAATAGTTGCCCTTGTCCTTTGTAATAGTCTTTGAAGTAGTTCAAAATCGAAGTCAAAGTCCGATATGAAAACCGACTTGAGAGTTGAGCTATGCCATAGATTCGGTAAGACTAAGGCCAGGGGTGCCTGTGCTGAAACCCAACCCTGTTTGTGAAGTTAACTTCATGCTACAATAGGGATCTAGTCAAGCAATAGCTACACCTAAACTTACCAGTAATTTACCATGCATGCTACGCCATGTGTACTGGCTGGGTGTCAAGAAAGTAGAATACTTAGACGTTTTATTGCCACGTCGAAATTTGATGTTAAATAGCAAGGTTGGCCGTAGGACACACTTATGAAACTAAGCTATAGCTGGTTGCTCGTCTACGTCTTTTAATAAATAATAAAATAAAATTTATCCACGTTTATATGTTAAGAGCTCTTGAGGCGTCACGATATTAGGACAATAAAATGTGTGCTGTTGGGCCTTTAAGTCATACTACAAGACCCTATTACATTGACTTTAACGGTAAATTCGTGGAAATGTTCGAGCATAGTTTTGGATTTGAAAGTCATAGGAAATCACAGGGAAACAAAAGTAGAATGGTAACTGCAAGAAAGAGCTGCAGAAGCAACAGCCGGAGAGACTACGACTAGAGGCGATCGAGCAGCAAGAAAAAAACAACGACGAAGAGAAGCTAGGAGAATGACGGCTGAAAGTGACGGGGGTTCGGCCATACGACCATCAGGAGACCCTCAGGACAGCAAAGGCATTCGTTCTGACCCACAACTATCAGTCATCTCAGTAGCGGTGATACAGGTCAAATGCCATCGTAGCCGAGTTGAACAATCCGGAGGTTGGCCCCAGAACATTTAAGCCAACTGATTGACCCTCTTTTATTGGTCCGTAATACTGCTGTTCACGAAGATCCGGGTTTGGGTTAGAGTTAGAAACAAAGGAGTAAGGAAGAAAAGGACGATTCTTCCATTCCAAAGGGAAATACTCTTAGTAGGCGGTAACCTAGGACTAAGTTATTGTTTATAATTTATTAAAAAAAAAGTTGGTTATACGTATAGCAAACAAGCAGTTCTTGAAGTCTAGCATCTTGTTTCTGGAGCTGTACTAAATGCGGCGATTTTCACCTTGCGAGCAAATCTCATTGCCAAATAATAATTCAATAACGCTGATAACTTTGCTATCTTACGCGCTTTCGTTTTGTAGACTACTAAAAACAATTACGTATCAGAATTTCGTACCATCAAAGAGTCAAATTAATACGTAACGACGTAAAGAATAGATCTATTTTTGGAAATATTGAAGAGATAATGTCTAAATATCGTATTATATAATTAGTGTTGAATTCCGTGTGAATACAGTGGTGGTATATGGTAACCCTACCATAATGAGTCAAGTTCAGTTTCCAACAGTGTAGTTCTTATGGTTTCCATGACGTCTGCCGTAAGAAGATGAATATGCGAAGAAATCGATGATTTATTATCCTTGTTCGATCTTCATCGAACCTATCTAGCAGCTTCATGGATTAATTTATTACAATGTCCATTCATTTTTGTAAGTAAAAGGAGAGATTATCAGAGAACACAGAGATTCGTTTTGCCGAACCGTCCGATTGTCTTACCGTGTCGTTAATGCCATTACGTCTGATATTTCGTACAGTTTACTATGTAGCGTGTTCCTCTCTATCGCTGGCAAATCTGTAGATATACTGATGAAATTTGCATTCAAAAATTCATTGATTCACACTATTACAGTAAAGCTTGAGTGTGTATATAGCGGTGATACCATGGATAGTGGTGGAAGCGGGTCTGAGTAGAAATACATAAGCAATTCAGCGAAACTATTCCGCTATTATTT
>NW_019211457.1:10959719-11210472 GCF_002443255.2 Varroa destructor | reverse complement strand
TATATATATTAAATTATCAATTTTTTAAAGTGTACGTTTCCTTCCAGCCGCCCGTAATTTATTCATCCTGCTAACTTTATGACCTGCATGGATTAGTAATTAATATGGGTGATATTTTTTCATTGTACTTTCAGGTACTTTTCGATGCATTTGTGAAAAGTTCGCTCATTCTCGAGCTGATTTCTTCTTTGGGGTTTTTTTTTGTTTGTGCTCCTAGTTATACAAGCACTTTGGTCTACTATCTATTAAACGGCTATTTGTGGAGACGTTTGCACTAGACTCACAGACGATGCTATGGCTTACGATTTGGTGACGGTTCGTCTAGATGATGCCGGTACAACCGGTATGGGAATGTATCAGACGAGCCCCTTTGTTTTCACAATTGAATCAAACAGGACGGGATAACAATTTACAAAATCATTACTCGGTTACTTCGAAACAACACCTAAAAAAAGTATATGTAATAGGTCTGTTCCCTCGGTTACATACACGGTTAATGTGATATGTAGACATATGTGTTTAGCTGAAGTATTGTTTAAGTTGAAGTTGGATGCTGCTGAGAACAGTAGCGGAGAATACACTGGGCGGTTTCTGACGCTAACAATGTTCTGTGGTCACTTCTGAGAGGACATCTGGAAGCCTGACGGCGGGATGGATCCGTACATTGATTTGTACATCAGGCAACAGATTTGGATTGTATGTATCTGTCAAACAGTAATAATCACGCAAATAGTATGGTAATGCGTACAGGTAGCCAAATAAGACTTGAACTGATTTCAAACGATAAGAGGAGAAAGTGTTGGTGCAAAATCTTTCTTTAAAAGGCATCGTGCAAGATGGCGTCCAGCGTTTTTCAAGTGTTTACTAGAGGTACAAGGCAGGCACTTTTTCCATGACAGGATAATCGAGTTATAGCAGGTTTTATGGTTACACACAGGTATCACACATAGCCAGGTAACAGCACCAAAAAAGAAGAGAACTATATTTCAACTCTGAGAAACGATCAATTGGTCGACACAATTTTCAGGAACTTTGCCTAGTCATAAGTATCCGTTACGACTACTCTGACTTTTTATAAAAAGATTACTTAAAGGATGTTAAGCGAAAATGGAACAAAAAAAAAGTTTGAAAGATCAGCTAAGCGTGTTCAACCACGGGTGGGCAAAATGCATTGCCTATTAAAAACACTTATATGAAACAGCAGTAAGTAGGCTCATTCGATTTTTTAGGGATAATGAAATAACAATACAACTGATTATATAATAATAAGTGAGAATGAATTATATAGAAGGCAAAAAGGACGTTCTGGGAGGAGCATCTGGCCACGCGCTTGTGGTTGGCCTAATTGGGCTACCCATTAACCATTGGGCTACCCAGTTTTGCGGAATAGACAAGCAAGTAATTCAGTTTGGTTTGGTTCCATAGTGTTTGGCGGGCAGGTTCTTTTAGTAAGGCCACGTAATATATTGACAAGACGTCATACGATTTACCGACTACGCACGGCAGCGAATGCCGAAGAACTGCTGTCGATTCTTACCTCTCCCCCACTCCCCACAGGCTCACTGCGGCATCTTGATCGGCCGGTATTTAATTGAGACTTCCTTCAATACTTTGTAGTATCTATCGTTAGATTAAATAATTTTCAGGTGACTGGCTTCATCACTTCGTTGATCAGTCGCACGTTCAAAGCGATGAAGCAGGTGACCAGTCAAAATAGAATAGGGTGTTCATTGAAATGATGCTTACTGAACATTTCTGGGCTTTTTCCAGCTGGCTCTAGGGGGGTAATCGGCAGGAAACTACTAACTGCTGATAAAGGACTGCCTACTAAAGACGATACACAGAGCGGGAATTTTTCCATTAATAATGGATAGTAGATATTTAGACTAAAGGTGTGTTAGGTAATCAGAAAGATTTTCAGCCGCAATTGTAATAGCAAATCTATATTTATATCAGCAAAAACAGCGTATTCTAGGAGGCAGCTCTGAAGTTCGTGGGCTAGTAATTTTAGATTGCAATTTGTTTCTAATATTGCGAAAGCTGATAGACGATAGGTAGCTCTTAGCAGACGAAAAGGCTAGACAATCGGATCAATACATATACAAACACGAAAAAAATGAAAACTTATTTTTTCGCTAGCATTTTGACAAATTTTATCGCTGGCAAGTACTAATTGCACTGAATCTATGGTCAGAATGTATTAATTTACTCTCATTTATGCTAGCCTAAATAATTCAGGCTCTGCGTGAAGAATAGCGCAAATGGGAACTATTTAATTTTCTTTCACGGTATCATTAAGTGCAGTCTTGGAAATGGGGTATGGCCTGACAACAACAGCTACCCAGATAGAAGACGCAGAAAAGGGGCAGAAGTTCAGCGTCTTAATAATTAATTTCTCGACGCTTTTTTAATTGGAGCATTGTGTGGTCTACCAGTACGCAATACTAAATTTAATGAGCGTCTTGCTGTACAGGCGAACCAAGTTGCGATTCATAACTCACATATCAACTGAAGACTATTATACATTTTTCTATTAAGTACACATATAAAAACAGGGATGAAATACAACTTTGACTATTTTACAAAAATGGTACACAGGAGCTTCACGCTAACCGCATAGGCAGGCTGCAAATAAATGTTTCTTCTAACCATATTTTTTATACATTGCGCTTGTAGAAACACTGTAAATATCTATATATGTATCTAGAATAGTGTTAAATGTGTCACTCGATGTTGTGTTGTCGTTGATATTAGGGCCGAATAGACTTCGTCTCAATGGGCTATGCCGTATGTGATAATGAGCAAACATCGGCGCCTGATACCGCGTTAATTTTTTTCAAGTCACTAGGTTTGAATTATTTTTAACTGTTGTAGTTGCTCAGACAATGAAGTCTCTGTCCGAAGGCCGAAAATTGTACAAAGGCTTTGGCCTACCCTCAGCGATGAGCTTGCACGAAAGCGCGGGCCTAGAATGTGTTACCTCGAAATCATGCCCTCTAATTGTAATTAAACGTAGAATCGGTTGTAGCATTGCGTTATGTTAAATGTAGGCCCAGAGTCTAGAAAAAGGCTACCAGTTCACCTCGAATGATTGGTCCTTCAACAATTCTACCCACGGGACGCTTTGCAACTACTACTAGAGGTTAGGATTTAGTTATTACAATTTTCACTTATAATTATTATTACAGTTATTTGCAATTACAGTTAGTCATTAAAAAATCTCTGGGAAAAGAAGAAAAATATGAATTAAAATTGATTAAAAATTAAGAACGTGACGTAGAAATAAATGACGGCGCGAAATCGTGAAGGTAAGGTTGAAAGTTGAACGATGTTTAGCTCAAGTTGCTAGAAGTTAGAAAAAAAAAAAAAAAAAAAAGGTATTTTGACTTTTATAACTGGGCACCTTTGTGAAATCCGTTGCTATGATAAAATGGCTAAATCTATTAAATTCGCAAAGTGATTCAAAGCAATAGCAAAAAATAAATTCTGTTATGTAACCAGGTTACTAACAATCAACGTAAGCATTTACATAAAAACGGCAAGAAAAATACCCGGAAAACTACCATTAACATTTTATTGTTATTAGTCTCCCAACAGGTGTCACATTGTAAACACCATTTTGTTCCGTTTTTCCACATCGATAATGTCAATGGTCGCTACCGTCACCATAACATGATGAATGCAGGCAATACCGCTCAAATACGCCACAAGAAAAGATTCCGGCAAAATCAAAATTTAAGCTGACCATTGAAGAACAGCTGGCTGTGTTTGGGTACTAAGGATGGACGGTCCAGCAAGTATATTTTATGAATTTGCTTGACCGAGATATAAAGTTCTAGCTCCAGTGTGAGACTAGTAGTTCGTATAATTTATTCACGTATCAAATTTAGGTATTACAATTTATGCTACATACGAGATTAGAAACGTAAAAAAAAAATGTTTTACATCTAATTGGGTGTCGACTTTTTTATTACGACGCCAGTAACACAGTGTGGGCATATAGTTTCTATAGGCAGATAAGAAATATAAGCGTTTTTAGAGGAAGACAGAGAATCATGGATTCTAAATCATCGTATATATGAGAAACTGCCTTTCACACTGTGTTTTGGCGGCCAAAATAAACACGGGCACTACGTTTTTCCTGCAAATTTCGCCACGAAAACCAATGGGGAAACTACTAAGTGACATTTGACACTAAGCGCTTATAGGCAATCTGGAACAAGACCCATTTAAATTTTGCCGCGTATTCGTCTAAACAAATGTATAACGGTTCCACGCTAGAGTGTTTGTGTCGTAAGCGTGAGTGCATGTTTTCTCTACCACAGAACCTGGCACTAGCGGCATAGACTAGCCAAAAGATCAAAGCGAGTATTCATGTTGCGAAACTCCAATGGTCCTGAAATAGCCACTCTGCTTTACAGATTGCTTCAAAATGATACTTCTCGATAAATCTCGTCTACCAATAGGCTTTCAGAATAGTACTTAATTGTGAAATTGTTTTGCATCTAATTGGGTGTCGACTTTTTTTACTACGACGCCAGTAAATATATGTAGTAACACAGTGTGGGCATATATTTTCTATAGGTAGGCAACAAATTCGTCTGAAACACTTTTAGGCTATCTGGAAGTCATCTAGAAAAAGGGCTGACCTTTGCGTAAAGTCAAAGTAGTTTTTAAACACTATTTTTATACTGAAATATATATATAAATAAAGGATTAATAAAACGATACTAGTTGCGTGAGTCGGCCTTGCGCTAATGGATTAATGACTACCTGTTATTCCTCTAAAGTAGAAAGCTTTAGGGGTGACAGGTGGTCGTCGTAATGTCTTCTGTTATTCCCATTCGTCTTCTGCTATATTTTGGCTTTTTCATTTCGTTAGCATCTCGACGTCTGCGCTACGCGCGAAAAACAGCTTTCGCTATGTTGTTGGCGTGTGCCATAACGAATGCAGCACAGTTTTGCCCCTATCAGCTGCCACGTCGGCTTCTACCGCTCATCACATCGACGTTCACGGTATACGGTCGGCTCCAGCGGTATAATCCAATCTCTCGTCGCGGCCTCTACAAACTCCACTCGCCCATTGCTATACAGTAGCTGCAGGGATTGGAGCACAGAGCGATGGCCAGCCGCTAGATCAGCTATTGTTGCGCTATTACACGGTACATACAGCACCAGCAAAGCTAGTGCTGGCAGCTGACTTCTGCCATATGCTGTTCCGCGATCCCCGCCACCTCCGGAGGTCGATAGATACCTGCGAGCGGCAGTAACCTGTGTGGCGGTGACGGCAGTCGTCGTGTGTAGCTCGTGTTTTCCCACAATAGCGGATCTGGCGCCAGTAGGCAGAGAAACTCTCCCCCCCTCCCACTCCAGTATATGTACTTGAATAAGCCCGTGTGTGGTGCCTAGCACACAGCCCAGAGTGTTTTTGGATTGTTCTTTTCTATTCACACGAGCATATACACACAGCATGTTTGACTACAGACTATAGGACCGGGTAGTCGAATACACGACGTCCATCCAACTGGCACTGCCAGAGTAGTGGCTCGTTGGAGAGTTGCTCAATTTTGTTATGGCTGTATCGGCGATGGATATCGGTGGAAGTTCCTGTCGGTGGTTTAATCAAGCGCTGCGACAGTAGGTGGCCAGCCAGGCGATCAAACAGACGGACTATAAGTGATAGGCAGTGCCGAGTGACTTTGGCTTTTGCTGGTCCCGCTAGTGACTGTAGCAAAACTGGTTCCACCGCCGATTTCAAATAGAATCCATTACGAAAATAGGGGAATTGGGATTGCAGCCGACAGGCGATGCAGCGGACGCGAGCGAGCCACAGTATACCTCGTTCGCCTCGCAATCACCGTGCTCCTTCCAGGTTCCTTGCTGCTCCTAGCCGTCTGCACGTTAGCTACGTGAATTCCCGGCAGCTGGCTGTAGCAGCTCCTAGTAGCAGATGCGCCGTCGTAAGACCGAGGAGAACACAGTGAGATTGCCCGTACTCATTTATTCGCGGGCGGCAGCGACAGTGATACAAAGCTGACGGAGAATGCCGAGCAACGGCCCACTCAGGACAATGAACATTGGTTTTTGTAGGTTACTGTCATCGTTTTGATCCAACCTTTTTTGTTTTGTTCAGTGCAAAATACCGTCCGAAAAGACAGACAGTGACGCCAAATACTGGAGTTTTATTTCTATTTGAGGCAAATCGACGAAGCATCCTGCGACGGAATATTCACTGTGATAGTGGCTGCAAATAGATTATGGTCGTGTAGCACGTTTTGTGGGAAGTTTAGCAGCAAGCACGCGTTTATCCGAACGATCTATTACGCAGTGTTTGGCCAGTGGACACCTTCCTTCGTTAGAATTGCACCATTAACAACAGTATCTGTTTCTGTATAATAGCAGAGATTTGAAGTCAGGAAGAGTAATGCTGAACAGCTTCCTGCACGCCAACTGGTACTAAAGCAGCCTGTTCTACGACATTTCTTGGTAAATACTACATTAATGCAGCAAGGGCGCTGCTTGAAACTACTCATTTGTATAAGTGTACGTTATAAGAAATCGTCAGCTGATAAATTCAAATGCTTGCACGGAGAGCTTCCGCGTGGGTATTAGTGCTACATACAAGTACAAACCAAGACAGCGTGCCTCACATTCATTTGCCCTTGAAATGCCCAACCGGTTTCCACCAACAACCGCGATTTATCGCCTCTGGAAAATGTGCCGCGACGCCTAGCTCCACATAAGAAGCATATTTACAGTGTTGGGTGAAGCCGGAGACGTGACCGATTTACGTGTGTTATCACTGACGTTCGTTGAAGCGAAATCAGGTGTTGTTTTTTTGTTTCGCTGGGCTTCAGATCTCGACGTTATTGGGCCGGGCTGTCTTGCTAATGGTCTTCACAAGCGGTGCGTATCGAAGCGGTACTCAGTGAAGTTGGCTAGCGAGCGAGCGGCGCCGGGAGGCCGCGTGAATGCCCTGGCGGTCCCCGGGCAGCTAGCCACTGTAGTGGCTCGACCATTTCTCAGGTGCGTCCACGTTCATCGATGCAACAGTCACCAGCATCGAAGTCCCTCGGCCGCCGGTCACCAGCGCCGAGACGTCGCCTAACGGTTCTCGCCAGTGGCTCCCACCAGCGTCATCGTCGTAATTACAGCAGCATCGGCCACCACCACAACAACAACAACAACAACAATATAACCAGATATAACACATGTCTGTCCCTCTCAATCCACTGATGCGGTCATTACTGGCAACGACCATCGTATCGTGACAAAGGTCTGTTTTCGATCTAATCCAGGACCGGAAGGGCAGTAGCCGTCAAGAGGGGCGCCTACAATTTTACATTAAATACAACCGGCAGGACAGGGCAAAGTACCCATACGAACGAGCAAGACACGAGCACTCGACGGGTCACAACGAAACATACCTGGCACTCAATTTAATTTTACGAAGTGCAGCTACTGATACGGACATCTTTGCCGAGCGGCAAAAGACGTAACAATAACAGCAGTCATAGCAGAAGTTTGCTCCCCTTTCCGAGATAATCATGGCCGCAGAATCGATAGCAGTAACAACGAGCTAGCTGTCCGCCGTAAAACAGAACAAGCAAAACATTCTTCTAGTCGATTCCGTATCGAATCATCGCACCCCAGTGGATAGCCCTATTCTGTACCAATATTCGAAACGTTACCGCAAAAAGCACAAAAAATGCTGGATGTACAAGCTAACTAGTCAGTGAATCGAACAGGGTTGGTCAAGTAACAATAACTAGTTCTCGCCTATAGTTGACGTACTGCGTACGTACAATTTATGCCGATATCTGTCACCATATGATATTGATATGGTTGATCACACAACACCCAAAAATGAATCATCTGTCATCAGCGTACGTGTCGTTATTGCGACCAATTTCTTTTCGTTTCTTCTAAGCTTCCATTAGTCGCCGTTAATCGTCGCCGGTATATCGACGATGATCCATTGAAAGCAGGTGTGGTTGTCCGATGACCAGCATCGATGGTGCATCCGTTTTTTTTGTCTTCGCCACTTAAGCTATGAACGCAGCTGAAATTACTAGCGCTCATTGCTAGGCTGTACAACGACCCAGTTTGGCTAGAGGCAGGGGGTCGAGCCAGCAGACTACCACCAATCGTCATATAGACTCCTTTTCCCACCGTTGTACAAGCAATTTATCGCTCTACCACTAATTGGAAATCGCCAACGTAAGCTAGGATCGCGGCGTATTCACAGTTGCGACATTGTTTTTCTACTGGGGTTGTTCTTTTCTAGTGTCTTGGTTACAGCGAGCAGCAAAAGCTCCGCTAGAACTAAAGCGTCTGGAAGTATTGGAAAACCGCAACGAACACATTGCAAGTAATCGAAAGAAGAACGACAGTTGGCGTTCGGTGTAAAAACAATATGGCGACGCATAGATAACCGAAGAACAGCAGTAGGACGGGCCATTAATGTCTAGACTATATTATCGGTTTCTATCGTATAGCTTGATGTTACTCGTATGTAACTGTTTTTTTTTTTTCGTTTTGTTTCCGATAACTATCCATTGTCGTCTGCTGACAGAAAATTGCCGCGAAAGTGAAAGCTGTAGCAGCCATAATCATGGTATTAGGTGCCCTCTCTAATCTTGGATATCGGTTCACTGTGTTACTTGTATGAAGCCATTCAATTAGCACTAAAGTATCCATCCGTCGTCTTTCATCCGCCATCGCCAGTTTCCTTTAGCTAGCTGGTTCAGGAGTTCGTCCTGAGCAAGCGACGACGCGATCTTATTGTTTTAGTCGCAGTTGGGTCCGCTAGTCGGAGACAATATTGCATACGAACCTCGGCATCCGTTTGCTACCACTCACTCCCTATACTGATTAATTGATAAAATAACGAAAAACTAGAGTGTACATTACCGATGTGCATTATACATGCAAGTCTACCCTTATATAACTCCCTCAATTAAGAAAAAGACGCTGGTTAGATGCGGAGGCAGGCTTTCAGCTTTATAAACACTTCGGTTCTTCAAGGACGCCTCGAATAAACGTAAGTGGAGGTTTCGTGTTGTCGATGATTGTCCCATTGAAATAAACTGCTATAGGTGAATTAGATACTTTTTCTATTTATAATTTAGATGATCACTGAGCTTTTTGTTTTATTATAGTCCCGATTCTTCCCCACTGCAGAGAGACAAGCCCGCATACATGTGACATATTTGAATGTAAAATATGCTATAGGTAAATTTTTAAGCGATGAATACTATTTAGTAGTAAAGCTACAACGAAGCACTAAAAATCACTGCCCGATTTTTCGTCCCGTATTTTTAGAAAGGTATTCAAACTTCTTGTTCGATTTAGGTACTCCTATTGGGAGTGAGTCGTCCGATTACGCTGATGTAGTGCCTAATAATGGCAGTATCAACCATTTGTTCGAAATAGAGGCATGGCTATGTTGTGGGTTGTCGTTGCATGGGCCTGCAGACGCCGTATGCTAACGCAGTCTACACGGTCGTGACATACACTATTTCGGATTGCAGGGTATTGTCTGTCCATAGAATCATAGATGGCATGACAAAGCTTTACGGTAGGCAGACGTTGGTCGCATGAACGTTGACAATAACATTTTCTCTATCACGCGGTTATTCGTAAAGAGGACCGTATGAAGACGCCGGCAGAACGTTTCTGTTGCAGTCAAGATCATCTTCCAGAGATGCGTGTTACCACATAACAACATAGTAGCTTGCATTTCTGTAAGCGGCCAGCCGCATTCGAGTATTCCTATGGGGATCTTCTCTTTGAACAGCTACATAGAATTGTTATGTTTTTATTATTTAGAAGAAGAAGAAGAAGAAGGAACAATCGTTCGCATGGATTTTAAAGAGAGATAGACCAAGAAATTCAAGTTTGCTGCTCCATTCGAAATTTATCATAGTGACCTCGTTTCCTCACTCTTCACGTCCTATATCGACCCAAAACACTCATTTCATAAAAACAATCGTTCAAACTACCGTACTTCTACGTGTTATATGAAAGATTTTTTAAACCGTCTGCAGGCGTTCGCGTGTCACAGTGTAGTTATGTTTTGTATATGTGCCGAATAATCCTGTCATTTGTGAGATGGGAAGTGAAGATAATGATGATTTCGTATAGCACAAATACTCGTGTTATTTCGACAACGCTACCAATATAGAGAAGTTATAATAACTTTCACTCCGTTTTGTCCTTGCAGGTCTAAGATGATGCTACCCCTGCTTAGTGGTAAGGAAAATGATGCTCCGATAAACCGTTCTATTTTCATATGTATTTCAAATGTATGCTTATAATTATCACTTTACTATTGTAAGTTACCTTAAGTTTGTTTAGAACGATCTTTTAAATTACTTCTGCAGAGTTCATAAGCCTTAAGGCCTAGATAATAATAATAATAAGATAATGCCGCTTAAGCTTGAATGGCCTAGCCGTTGTAATTTAGGTGTTCAAAGAAAGTTTCGACCGAAATTTTTCCGAAACAATACTTTACTAAGAAAGAAGAACCAGCTTCTAAACTTTCGGTTTCCAGTTAGTCTAGTTTGACAGGGTTCGTATACTATGAGCGATTACCGTAACAAAGCACTAATATTTACTAGAAGAACCGAAGTGCTCTCAAAGAAAGCGCGCTTTCTTTTCAAAGGTGTCTTTTCCTAGAATATAATGATATTCTAACTGACGATCTAGGATTAGAAGTTCAATGGTTGATTTATCAATCAGCTTAAAGGATCGATACAAATGATGATTGTTATATTGACACGGGGTAGCCCGTACAATTAATGCGGTTTCTTTCGAAAGTGAACCGAACCAATATGAGTAATATTGGCCGGCGCAGCAACACGCCAGCCCACAAAACTAACTGTTAACTTAAACTTATTTCAATGCGTTACGCAAAATATCATCAACTTCCAGTTGTACAAAGGGAAGGCACTTGTCAAATGGAAAGTTTGTCAGATGGCACCTCATCAGCGCATATTGAAATGGTTTTCTGCTAATATATATAAAGCTTCACAAACGGCTAACCTCGCGAGTACTTTCAGTAGTCACGATATGCCCATATTAGATTATTCATTGGCGATATTTTCACCAAGCAGTATTATAGCCTTAGTTTTTGATTTCTTGCCCTTCATGATAAGCACATACTTAGTAAAAGTTTAAACTTGGAGCCGGCGTCTTTACCCACATTCGAATCTGACATGGAACATTGTCAACGCAACGCTACTTCTACATACGCGTGCACGTGTCCGCGCGAGAAAGAGCATAACCTTAGTAGTTCGCAAAGCACACGATCCTTACAGGGAGCTGCCCTATGCCAAACTAGTATTAAAAACGTCTCACTATGTGGAAATGGTGAAAAATAGATCATTAAATAGATAAATAAATAAACAACAGTCCCAGTTGCGGCTGGATACTGCGATCACAAGCTCTGCTTGTTCGTTTGAGTGCGTAGTTGAAGTATTCTTTGCCGCTTTTCCAAATGTGTTCAGACAGCGATAATAGTAATAAAATCTACTAATATGAGACCACATCGATCGGCACGTACCCCGCCGTAAACGAAACTGGAGATCCCAAGCTTCCGGCGTGGCCTTTCTGCGGTTCATCGTTTGTACAAGTTCAAAGTGTCGTTCTTATTTAATTAAACAAACGTCCAGTGTTAAGGCAACAAGCAACGTGTTCTAGTACCGATTTAGTTGTAAATATAACTCGAATTTACACTGCCGTTTTCTAAGCCAAGATCTGAGAAACTCATCGATATTTCTCGATGACTGTATAAGGAAAGCTCGTTATACTGAGACGCTGGCAAATTATTCGATTTGACAATATGGAAAAGTTCCCATGGATTACTCAATGCAATCATGCCTGTATGTGTTCTAATAATAATAAAACGTATGTGGGGGATATGGATGAGTATTCAGAAGCGATAAGCTAGAAAATTGGAATCCATAGCCATTTTTTAGCCATAAATTTCCTTGTAAATTGCGGCTGTGACAGTGGCTGAGAAACTGGATAGCTTTGACAATGAACAGTGTGCCGTAATACATCATTGTACGCATTTGATCCCTAACCTAAGCAGAATTACTATTTTTTTATTCTCATCCATGCTGGACGTATATAATGTACAAAGATATAGTATCGTGCGCTTTTGGATATAACCTCATAAATTCGCAAACGCCCTGCGGCCCAAGTGAAGATGATGAATGAGTTGAGAAATCAGTGGGCGCATGCTGCATTAAAGGCCTGAAAAGTTTTGATTTATTCGACGATTCGTGCCTGCCATCGTATACGATCATATCTTGGTGGGTTCCTTCTTGAGTAGATTTACAATCTACTCAAGGGGGAACACACGAGCGCGGCAATGTTTTGCTCGCTGGAGTCGATGTTGTTGATTGATGTGGACTTCCGCGACAGTGACGCTACCTTCTTATGCTCGTTACTCAGACAATTTTGATGACACAGAGCCTAGTTATATTGGAGCAAAATTTTATAGGGTGATAAGGTCGAGTATACTTAAACCTCAGAGTAGTTTTCATCTTACTTACTTGAGAATTGCATCCGCAAGACACTTGTATGTATGACTATAGGCCTGTTAAGGTTCCCGAAAGTAAAATTAACGTTTCACCTACCCGGTCCATCTTGTGCGAGAATCTAATAACCCGTATATTCAGACATATACATATGTAAGATCAAGTAGTTCACCATTTGCGCCTACGAGACTAAGTAACTGGACATACAGATGGGCATTACTATGAAAATTTATGTAGAAATACACCAACCGAAATCTAATAGATTTCAACAATCCGCTAAACTCGCAACGTCTGATACTATCGAAACCTCTAAGTTATATTGTGCTATAATTAGGGTATGGTCTTTTTCCTAGCTTGGCTCGTATTTTCTGAACCCGTCTCAATACAGTTACTTGCGTTTGTTACGCACGCTTGATGGTACATCGCTTAGCAAGAATATACAATATTCCTGTGTAAAAACGATGGCCAGGGTTGATGGTTGACATCGAAGTGGTCGTAGGCTTGGCCGAGTTATAGGAACAAATCAATTTTTTCAACTAAAGTAGTACCATTAAGTAAGTTGCTTACGCTCAGTTAAGATTTAGCCTATCGTTCACGGTAAGCGAATATTCTAAGAACGCCAATGGCTATTTAAGAGCTATTTTTTCCGAAATTTAGCGTGTTTGTCCTTCGTGTTAGAATAAACTTTCAGAGCATTTATAAAATACTGTAGACGTGTTGATGTGTTTAATAAATGACGGTTTGTGTATTTATTGATACAGATACGGCGGACTCCTCGGAGGTCCTACGACGCCTTTCGCGTCAACTACAACGCGGTCACCCTGCTCACAAGGATATCCAACTACTACTCACAGTTTTGGACGACCCGCTTCTCAGAACTGTTTTACAAATCAAGGTAAACAGTGCGCTGGCGGCGGCAGAAGCAGTCTACAATCGTTGCACCCACTAAAGCCTGCGGATACGAAGCTCATGTATATCTCTAGAATAAATATGTCTTGCCTTGGTGATTTTGTTATGTTGGAACGCTTGTGACACAACTCTAAGAAGAAGAGTTACTTTGGACGGTCATTCCTCATACGCAGGATTGCTGACCTGTTTTTAGTGATACCCAGAACCAAAAAATTGTAAGGATCTGGTTAAACTAAAAAGCGGATTGCAACAAATTTTTTTCTTTTTTTATACAGCTCACGAAGCTTTTAAGCCTCTTGAGCCAGCCGTTTCTGGGTCGGGTATCTCAATCGATAAATGTAATTGAAACTAGTGGTTTACTGTTTGAGGTTATTTGATTCAGCATGATTTTTGAAAGGAGTGATTTTTTAAATCATTTTTGAAAGGAATGATTAAAAGAAAAATTATAAATGGTTCCATTACCATAGGAAACGGTGCATGTCCGAGCTGATTTTTTCCAAATTCACATCCTACACATTTTTTTTCTACGCATTTCGTGCATAATCGTCACTCCCGTATTATTTCCTCCGCAGGCCATCAATAGCTATTTTTTTTTTCGGATTCCTGCTTCATATTTCCACCCAGAACTCGCTGGATGACCTGAAGGTGCTGGTGCACAAGCATCCCTCGATTCTTCCGCGAGACTTCGACATTGCACGTGACGGCACCCTCGACTATCGCTGCGATACCGAGGATAACACCCAGAATGGCTCAAGCAACAACAATCCATTGGGTGCGGCCAGTAGTAATGGGCCAGCATCAGTGGTGGGCGGGGGCACATCCGTGGGGCACCGTTTAAGCGGCAGCCGCCCTCATTCACAGCCATCGCTGCATCACCAACAACATTCACACTCACATCATCAGTCTCACCATCATCATCATCATGGTCGGGGAGACGTCCTGCACGGACAACAACAGGGTGCCAATTATAGTGGTCTTCAGGTAGGAAAAGAGACAGGCGTTAACTTTCATATCATCAAGTCTATTCACGGTAGATTTTTGCAGGTATAATAACGACACAACATGTTGTTGTCGTTGCTTCTGCGACAATGGCTTCCCAGAGCGGAGCATCGAAGAGGAGATCTATAAGTGCGGTATTAAGTGTTGGTCGGATAGGACAATATTACGCTTGGGTCCTGCCGTCCTTTGGAGAGAGAACGGTGTCATTTTGATCGTAGAAAGTGCTTTAGGCTTGTCTCATCATATCGCAATGTGCACGCGGTTTCATATGTTTTTATCTAAGTCACGATGTATGGGCATGGAAAATCATTCTTGACAGAAGTCAACCGTTTCGTACGGGCCGCTAATAGCAAAATGGCTTTGAGTTGAGTCTTAACCCGTTCAAAGAGACATGGGGTAGTAAAATCGCACCTATAAAAGGAAGGAGAAATAAGAAAAGGAATAAACTTGATTATTCTTGGAGAATTGTTGAGTGCAGTTGAATTGTTTATGCTAGCGCTTATTGAATATTATTCTTACTGTCTTACTGAAACACTTGAATTTTGCGTTTAACGTGTTTTTTTTAGAGTTTTGATGAAGGATCTGGGGAGCGCTTTCTAGCGGTTGAATTGATGGCTGCTCCACTAGCTTCGATTGGCGATGGACAACAGCCTGGCTTTGGAGGCCTTGGCCTAACCATCGTTCCTTTGACCGGCGAGGACGGCGACACGCATTTCTACATAAAGCACATCCATCCCGATGGCGTAGCACACAGGTTAGTAGACTAAAACCCACTAGCAATGATAAAAATGATAAGCCATAGTTACGAAACAGCGAATAAGCAGAAGCCGTATACAAGGAGCAGCGTGCAATGCATATTCAAGTGTACGATGCAGCCAATATAGCTCAGTTGAGAATTTAGGGTAAAGGATTATCAGTTAGCCACCTATTTACTGCTGATCCGTTGAAGCGATCTTTGCGTATTTGCCCATTGGCCTTCGTCTGCAATTCATTCCGTTGCGCCTTTCAATGCATTGGTGCTATTTGGGTACCTTAAGGATGAAGTTTTTGTCGTCCTCGATCTCCTTTGTTATGTTGCAATTTTCATTGCAACCTACACTTTTTTATGTTTTCAAATCGCGCCGGCTATCGTCCTGACGGCGAATATTTGTTTATCATATTTAATACAGAAATCGTCGGGATCTACCGTTAAGTTTCACTTTGTAGGGACATTCAGCCTGATGACAGTGGGAATTGGCCATCAGAACCCGTAGTCTCGGACCCAATCGGCACGCGCCCGATCAGACAGGTTGTGCTAAAGAAAACTGCTGCGGCTGTCCTCGAAATCATCCTCTGCGTTAGCGCTAGTAAAAAAAACAAATAGAAACGATTGCGTCGTCTGGGGGGACGGTCAATCGACTCGCTGTTATAAGTACAATTAAATATCACTATAAAGTAGATCATTTAATAAGCACGCTACGTATTCAGTAAGCTATCGAGTGCTTGTTGTATACAGCTATAGGAAATGTCTTCTTCTACGAACCGTACGGTAGATCGAGACGAGCATTTAAGAGCTGCTAACGTCATGGAAGACACAGCTCTGCAAGCTAAGTTGGGAAAATCGAAGTTCTGACGGTACAATCGAAATGTACGACGTGCAGCACGAGTCGAACGCTAGGCATACTAGCATATCCGAGCATATTAACGATTTAGACATGCACGTGTATCTTTCTAAAAAAGCTATAAAACAACTGACCTTATTTATATAGGGATACTGTGCGAAATGTATTTATGAACGCTTAACAAGTGAGCAATGGGACTGTATGAAGCAATATTCCCATGTTTGTGATCGAAAGGTACAGAATCTTCGCACTTAAAGGCAGAAAGGGTTTTTGCATGGTGTATGCCGTATAGACAGTTTTTGTGCGATGATGTTGATACTGATGGCCTCTAGTCAGGCGAAATATGCCTACGGTAAAAGGGTGCAGCTTTGTTAAAGTAGATATCGGACAGTTCTATCTACCGGTGAGACGACCAACTGCGAATAGGCAGATCGAAACATCCAAAAAATAATGAAATGAGCCCAAGTGAGCAAGTAGATGCAATAGGTTGCCATTTGCACCCGGAGCTGTTTCATATGCAATCGCTTGCTGTGAACATTCGAGAAGATATTCCAGCTCACAGTGTACTATAGGTTTCGAAATTCGGTTATCTGAATGCCCCATCGAAAAATATTCTAAGTCTTATTGGCGAGGCGCCAGCACGACTAAGTTGATAACTTCGTCTTAATGGCTTACCACAAACGCATTTTACGTTTATGGTGAACTTTTAACCGTCCAACCTCAAACGCTAAGCTATTTATGTAACCACCGTAGCAAATTTGCTTCCGCGAAGATGCCCCTAACTGGTGGCTGTAAAAATTCACTCCTCCTTCGACTACAGTGCTTAGTAATAACAATAGTAACAAGTTAGAGGTTTGAACGACCTTAGTCGATATGGCACTTTCTCTCGTTACTTCAAATAACGCTTTACTTTAAACGAATGCACACATCTTCTAGTCAAATGATATTTGAGCTTTGAAACTGTGCCTATGAAAAGGGCACATCTGAACTGGGCCCAAAAACCAATCGAAAGGTCTTCTTGTCCCTTCACGGCCAGAGAGAGTCTTAGACCAGCAACATAACTCTTGCTTTACTTTACTTTACAGCCTTACTACCATTCGTATTAGTTTGACGCTAAGTTCCTTCCAACTTTACTACTATGCATATGCATAATAATCCTCCTGATGCGAGCGCCGCAAAAAAGCGCACTAGTTTGGAGTTCGAGGTTTTCGGCATTTATTACCTTTCTGTATGATAATTGTTATATAAAAATAGAATGATGCAACTTTTTTTTATACGGGACACAAACCTCTTGGAGCAAGCCCACGGCAAGACCTGGTGTTGTCCTTAGATTTTAGACGGATGGATCCGGCCCAGGTAATACTGTCCAGTGTTTGACGAGCCAGCCCAAGGCGGAAGGCAACCATCATCCAACAAGAAATATACTATATCGTGAACTAACGTTCACTTGGGAAAAGAATAATGGCAGAACGAATTGATCTGATCTGATCTACTCCAGCGGAAAGAAGGGACAAAGGTGAAGAACGGAATAGGATAAAATGCAAAAAGGAAAGCGTCAAGCACCGCGCAACTGGGTGAACAAGATATTCCGTTTCTTATTTTACATATGCTTCTTCTATCAGTACGTCGCCTCCTTGTAGGACTGCGCTGTACAGTAAGGCCCCGTAGCAACTATTGTGGCAGGCAAAGCAGGCCTCTGACAATAGCCCTACGACACAGAAAGATGGCGTGCAAGCATTCTAGGTGCCTAAACGAGTGTGGAAGAATGACGATTTAACTTCAGAGGAGGGCGAATGATATGGCGGTTAACGATCGGCAAACCGGAAAGGATTTGTTTGTGGTAGCGGCGCGTATGAAAGGAGGCACGCGCAGGTATTTGTAATGCTTTGTATGTACATACATATTCGGCGGTTCTTCTGCTGCGTGCCACTTCTGTCTCCTCTGTAGCGCCATAATTAAGAAGCTATTAGCCCTTCGTGCATCGCTTCTGATTTAACAATGCGCGAATATGCGCAACAAGAATATAACAAAGAAATTGTATTTCTTTTTTATTTTTTTTTTCATTTTGGCATCGAAATATATGATTTGCCATATACTGCTTGTACAAGCCATGTGTATATATAGGGCAGTGATCCCAATGTTATTGCGCAAGTAAAAAATGCCCTGTACTCCCTGAAGCTTCCATGAGGTGGCTGTAAATTTCAGGCTGAATTAGTTAAGACTAGGCCGCTTGATCCATAACGGAGTTAACGTTCATATTTAGTCACTTCATTTAGTTTTTCAGAGGATTCACTACGGATTACTCGGTTTGATTTTTCGTCAATTCGGCCTTGCAAGCTGCAACAAAAGCTAGCTATATAGTAGATATAAACTTAATAGCATTATTCCTAACGCTGGGATACGTTCGTCAGGAATACTTGACAGTATAACATACGGCAGTGACGTCGTGATTCCTGCTGCCTAGATAGGTACCATTTTCATCTTCGACGTACGCCCTCTTCCTATGTCGCATACATAGTTGTAGGCTGGCTAACACTGCTATCAGAAACTGAGGGCTAGGGCAGCACCTGCCATTGCCAAGCTCTTGTGGAGCCCTTATTACAATGTACTGACATCTACGAGAATGGCCGCTTAACGTACGGTACCGTGTTCCAAAAGCCGGCAACCATTTTATTATACTCTTAAGGAGTAGATTTTTATATTGTCAATGAAAGTTGTTATTTGATTTGTTGAAGGGCACTCTTTGTGGACTTCGTGCATTTTGAATGCGCCTAGTTTTTTTTTTTGTTCATGTAAGACCTAAACAAGGTCAGCTTTCTTTCTTTCTTCGTACTTTCAGCTCCTACCTTCAGAATTAAGAACTTGATATTTAGGCCTTGTAGGGCGTCCCTGTTGAGATCAGGTACGAGCATCTGCGATATTTTATCGGAAGCGAATGCCACTTACTGCAAGAGCTACATCGAGGCAAGGTCTGTTAAATTAGCGTAAAGTGCATTCGTTTGTGAGCAAACCAAGGAGGAGCGGTAATGGTTTACTCTTCCAGTCCGCAATGGCTGCCGAATGTCTTTTCCGCTTGCTTAAAGATTATCGCAGTAACAATGAAATTCTGCGTCAACACACACACCTATACACACTTCGAATTCAAGCTTAATGCCCCTCAGCTGTCCCTTTTCCCGGTCATATTCTGAAAGGTTTTTGGCTATTCTTTGTTCGAGTGACGGTAACAGGGCATGGCACACGGGGCTAGAGACTAGCAAGGCAGTATAATGCGGAATGTTGTTAGATCTATTTCGTTTCATTTGCGTGATAAGATTTTTGCCCGGCCCAACCCAAACGCTGTAGTGCACAAATCTTGACTGATCTATCTACCGACCGAGCTATCTACGTAGAACGGCGAAGTAAGATTCATCTGCGATTTGAAAAAAAAAAGAAAACACTAGCGCTCTTTTCTAGACTGAGTTTCGACTTACGCCCTAGTTACCAACATTAATAGCAGCAAAACCGCCATAGTAACCTCCAGCTGCTGTTACTACTGATCTATGCGCGTGTGTAGAGTCTTGTGTGAACATAGAATGGGTTAAATTCTGTAGCTTTTTGCAGTAAATAGCAGTTTGACATGAAGATCTGTTGCAGAGTTGGCTGACTTTACAGACGCTGGATAAGATAACAACAACACAGACAGCCGTGCACCTGCATGAAACGAAGGTTAGAAGACGCTCTATTACGAATGATTACATTTTAGTCAATTATTACCTTTTCACTAATCTCAATGTCTGCCGTCCCGTTAAATTTTCACTCACATAAATAGTAACAGTCTTCTTTTTTCTGTGCATCCCTTTCTGTGCGCTTCTCAGAACTTTCCCTGTTGATAATCACCCTGTCCGGTTCAGAAAATCTGCTTTTCAATTTGGCCTCTCCGCTGCTATCTTTTGCTGACCCCACATGAATAGACGTTTGCTAAAGCTTCTGTGCCATCTTGACTCTATATTAGTAGTGTCTTCAATCGGTTTACCTCACGTATGCGGATATGGCCAGGATAATAGTTTTCCGTTAGCTAAAACTTTTTCCCAAAAAATTACTTGAGATCCCTATTGTCAATTACCTAAAGTGAGAAAGAACTACCTACCAGGATAATTCCTCTGTCACTCTCTCAAGTCTCCATTCTTGTGAACTTTATCAAGTTCAAGTTGTCCCCGTTATTAATCCTTCACATCATCAGTTATCGTAGGCTACTAAATGTTAGGTAATTTAAGTTTGGGAACTTCCTTCCGTGCTAGTTTCATTGATACCGTCATTGATAAGAAGTGTTTTAACACTGGAATACTGATGCGCATTAAACTGGGCTAATCAGATGTTGGACATTTCTGTAGCAATCATTGGGAACTTTTTCAGTGATCACCAATTATCTCAATGTTTTGAATTTTACGTACTATACTGCCGTTAAGAAGCTCTTCACATTCCCGTCAATAGAATCCGTGTTAGCAAATATTGTATCTGCTTTTCTATGAACGTCTATGTTCAATATGTTCTCCTTCCTTTGCTTATGGCAGTCTAGAGCAACGCTAGAGTTTTATGCCGCGGTACGAATTCTCGCAGTAATTACAGTGTTTTGCTCCTAGGAGTCTAGGAGACTCTCTTCGTAGCACGTTCAGTTGCATGCGCATGTTAAATTCAGACGTGGTGCTCGAGACTAAATTGGAGTACGGTAGGAGCCATTGTTTGCAGCTTCCATCATTCTAAGCTCAAGTCCTGAAGACCACAGCCGTATGGGCTGAAGGCCTGTATAGAAGTCAGCAATCGTCGCTGTGTGAAGAGAGAGGTTTCTTCATGTACCTAGTTTCCTACTCCCTTTGCTTGCGCTATTCTAAAATGATCCTAATACAGAGTACCACGAGGTCCTATGGTCATTTAGTCTGTCGCTTTACGTCATCATGGACTTGTGCATATAAATACATAATTCGACGTAAAAACAATGTAGCGTGAAAAATTTGTTGCACGTTCACTTTTAGAGACCCATTTCTTCCCGTCCTCAGATAAAGGCACACGGTAGCTAATTACTTTACGAGACCTCAATGTCGTGTTCCGCGTGCAAGCCCTCGCGTTGACAACGGTACATACTCCTTGTCGCCAAACTCCACTGCAATCTAAAAGGGACCCGCTTGCGTATGCCTTCAAGAACGCGGCAGGTAGTCACAGAGTTGTAATCGTATAGTGAAATGGACGGCAGCAGTAGCGGCAGAATCCATAGCATCTTTTTCAGGAGCGGCATTTGGGGCCCTAGAATGAGATCCTCTCGCTCCACTATGGCAGACCCTCCTTCCCTTCTCCTGACCTGTCAGTGTCGACTGCCTGATAGGCTGAGGACGGTTATGTTAGTAACAGCGGCGGTGGCTCGTGTGTAGAACCGTAGGCCTTCGTAGAATGGCTTTTTTCTGGTTGCGCAGAACGGCTGCTAGCGATTTCAAGCAAGTGGATGCACTGTCACCCATCCGATAACGGCCTGAGCGTCAACAGCAGCCGAAGTAGCAGCTTTCGAGTCTGAGAGACTAAGTTAGTCAAAGGAAAGACGCGAGCGATACAGTAAATAGCAGCGAATAGTAGAAAAGACGGAAGAAAATAGACAGGGAAGTTGAATTAGCCGTAAACTGATTCAGCTATTAAAAAGTCGAAGTTCGTTTGCGAGACTGAACTAAATGAAGCGTTAGGATTGAAGCGACGTCAGAGGACTTTTGCAACGAAGTGTGCATTTAGAAGTGTGTGTACACGGCTTGCGTGTCACGCGTTCGGAGTCAGATGTGGCCGGCCGTTTAAATCTTTCCTATAATGTCTATCTGTGGTAGCCGTTCTTCAGCAGTTCCAGACATAAATTTCGAAACACTTAAATCAGTCATCGTTCTACCTACGCCAACTAGCCAGTGTTTTGAACAAGATACACCACGATACAATGTCGAAAATAGACAAAGGGGACGCAAGCCAGTCTAATCAGACAGACGGTCCTAGTGCCATTTGTTCTAACTTGTGGGTGCCATATATCGTCAGGAAAGAGAGGTAGTAATTTTTATTTTAGAAGAACGCAGCGCCAAAGCAAATTCGATCGTCAAAAAACAACTGCTTTGTTGCATAAAGTTGTGACAATATTGATGCCACCTCTCAACTCCTAGCAGTAAATGGGTCCATCTGTGCTTCTATCTCTATAGTGTTAAACACTGCAAAACAGCTTAATAACATGATGGGATGATATTGAGAAATGATCTACGCAAGATCGGTATTATCTTTTCCAAAGGGATCTGTGTTACTATGTTGAAATTCAAAACAAAGTATAGCAGAAGTGTCCAACGTCAACAGCATAAACACTTGGCAACATAAGTAACACCCATTACCAAACAGCGGAATTGCTGCTTAAGGCGACAGCTATCCCCTACCCCTTGTTCTTTAAGAACACAACGCTAACATCGATTGTACTAACAGCCGTTTAAATCCGGCTGCAGCTCGAACCATCACTGAAGCAGCCCATCTTATGGCAGGACAAGTGCCAACGACACCATTTTTTGCGGTCGTCAGAACTATGTTACTACGCGATTAATAATCGAATCATATTATATATATATATTTATACCAGATCCATTAAGTGGTCTCAGTTAGTCGCGGCCTTACACGTGTACATTGGCAACAGTTGCAACTTTTTGTAAGCGTTGTTGTGTGTATGTTAACTTAACTCAGTAACAGTTGACTAAGTTATAAATGATCGATATCCGAGGGATCGTTTCTTCTGTCTGTATGTCTTCTATCAGCTATATATCAAATATGTACACAAAATGTACACGGGCATTGTCAATAACAATAATGTATACATTCGTTTATCCATCCAGCCGTGCCTATAAGCTTCCACTCGTCTGAGCGTTGCGGGGATATTAATCAGTTTTACGTTTCCGGCCTCATATTGTAAGACGAATCAATAACGTCGACTTCCAATACTCAACATACATTCCGGCAACGACGGTTCTGCTTCAGCTGAGTTCGCAATCGTAGCAGTGAGCGACTTTGATGTCCTGTGCCTGTGCCGGTGTCCTAGGCCATCCGTCAAACTTTTGGGTAACCCCCGTAAACGTGAAGCGTACTAAGGACTAGCAGCAAGATAGCAGAAGCCAACAGCTGTCGCCTCATAATCAACAACTGTAGATACCAAAGTTTTCATGTAACTATGTAAACGAGGCAATGCGGAATAGTAAAAGAGCAAACACACATGTAAAAGATGTAAAGAAGCTAATGTAAAAGTCTTTTATAGAGAAGACCATCTGCAGAAAATCATCGACTGTACAAATCGTTGTAGGAGAGCACTGTGATAGAAAAGCCGACAACTGCCAAACACGCTCACACAAAAGTTGTTCAAGAGACGAAGACCATTGTGACGAGAGACCGAAATGGAAAACTAAACGCGACTGAAATCGAATTTATCGTAGTGAAGATTTGCCACTGTCGAAGGCCACGGTAACCGTAATACCGGGAGTGTCAATTTGAAATCGATCCAAACTAGGAATTCTTATGAGTCAACTGTCATGTGCAGGTACGCATGCGGTGGGTAATGATCGAACCCGTAATCTAAAACTATATACTTGTGTATTAATGAAAGCTACGTAGAAATCGGCAAGAGTATGCTATTGTCCAATGGGGATCTTCCCTAACATCTGGATTATTCATTAGGAATGACAATAACCTTAGCGATAGTTTTCGAAAAGTTCCTTTTCTGTTACCACTCCTTTACGTATCGAACTTCGCAACAAACTTAGACGCTCGTCAACAGTCTTATGAGCAACGAATCTTTAGGTTCGAGGGTTTAGACAGAACACGACGAGCTCCCTCTGTGCAAATAACGCCCATTTGCATTATGTTAATACGAACAGGGTACGGAAATAAAGTACAAAGCTAACCGAACGGCTTTCTTTACTCCTACTTGTGCCTAATGAAGAAATTGATTACAGTTTATTTAGTTAAGAGCACCATTGCTTTGGTCAAAGCTAAATAAGCATCTTTATTGTCTTTTTTCCTCGTTGTCGTCGTCGTCGTCCTCATCAGTGCGGCCGTCATCATGATCTCGTAAACGAACCAGTCCTTTCCGGACGCGGCCGTTAAGAGTAATAAGACCACCTACTTTCACGGAAAGGGTATGGAAATGGTGATAGCACACAGAGCACAAAAGGGATAGAGACGGCGAGTACTACAGCGAGAATCGGTTACGCGTTCCTGTTCGGTACTACTGCGCCTATTACGCGCGCCTTGACACGATAAGAACGTTGCCTTTCTTCCGCGTCGTTACTTCTGCAAATGCTGTGTTATGCAATTGAAGGCTTCGATGTCCTCGATGCTGTTCCTCCATACGAATGCGAGCTTGTGCGTGCGCGTCTGTTGAGGCCTGACGCTTTCCCTTCCGCTGTAGCACAAAATCGTGATACGTATGAACAGGGAGAGGAAAGGAGACCGTAGTTGTTGCAGTGTTCGGCTGACGCGGCGCTCTTACCACTACCGTCGTCATTATATTCGTTTATCAGCTAATAATCAGAGTTCAGATGAGCAGAGAAAGTTCAGAAGTCGTAATTAGAAAGAACTCACGGTCGATGTAAGGTCACCACGAGCCCCTGTCAACAACCAGTGATAACTACTCGTAATGGGCGTCTGTCAGATTCCCCGACGTTTAGTCTGCCTCTATTGCGGTGTGCCTCAACTACTAACTAATAATTGGAGAAAATTTTTTTTACGAGTTTCGATGATCACGGAGGAAATATCTATATGTAGTCACAGAAAAATTTGCTGGTCATTTGCCGAAAATGATAAGGTGATACAATCGAGAAGGCGGCTACGGCTTCAGCGATAACTCTTGCCATTTACACTTGATTACCTAAAGAACAGGCATGTACTAATTAAGGGACGAGATCAAACACGAGATTACTGACTTAGCAATAATTTATAATAAAAATCGCTAAATTATTGCTACGCAATGATAAAAGCCTGAAACTCCAATGGTTTTTACTAGCCATAATGGCGGTGTCGACTACTTCGTGCCATAACCATATGTACGTGCTTAGCTCGTGCGCATGCTGTGCAGCTGTCAATAACTAAAGGAAAAATCCGCTGTTTAGAACTATTCTATAATGTAATATTCATCTTTTCCAAAGCGAAATCAACAAAGCTAGAGGGGTTAGTGGAAACTCGGGTTTTAACTAACGATCCCAAGTTGATTTCGAAGGTTACGATCAACGTTCACAGACCAACACATAGGTTCGAGCAGAGGGTGTACCCACATCTGTATTCACCTACCGTTGTTTTTGTGTACGTTTTTCCTGATTTTGTTTGTTTCTATCTTCCTCTTGTGTGGTCTAGGGATGGTCGACTGAGCGAGGGCGACAAGGTCGTGGCGATCAACGGGACCCGTCTCAGCGGACTCGGCCATCGGGATGTCGTCCAACTGCTTCAACAGTACAGCTGCAACAATAACAATCCCCCAGCAGCAACCTGTGAGCACAGCAGTAACCTCCAGCAAGCAGGAGGATCAGACTCGCTTGGAACAGCAACGACGAAGATTGGAACGAACCTAGTCAGTATACTCGTCGACACCAGCCAGCAGCTGCACAGTCATCAGGAACAAGTTCAACATCTCCAGCCACAGCATATCGGCTGCCTCGACAACAACGACCTCGTTAACAGCTGCTGGACAAGTGACGGAACACCTGCTGGTCCCATAGGCCAGCTGCAAAGCGGCGAGTTCGTACCGGAAATGGTGGTAAGTAGCGAGCATATTATGATTGTCGGAAAGATGAATATTTTCATGTCTAAAGAAGTAAGTAGAGAACTAAAGCAGAATTAGTTAGCTGTAGCTATTTGCATTAATGATTTTTTATCTTGCGCCATTAACTTATCCGTAGAGTCCTGTTGTCTTTAACCAACCTTGTAAATCTGCGTCGAAGAGAACTGACCAACAACGAACAGCTGCGACAGCAGCACCAGGACGCTATCGCATATCAGCCAATCAGGCAAATTACACTCGGTCGCCTGAGCAGAAAACAAGTGTTCTCCGTGTTTGTATCGACCAAAGTGAGGGTGGCCAGGCAATGGGGATCTTGACAATGGCGCAAGTTCCGGGCTCTCAAAGCTTGGGAAGATGGTTTTGAAACCGACGCGATAGAAGATGGTAGCTGTCGCCAGCAGCTACTGTTTCTGTTATTACGGCTATAAGTGATTATGTCGTTTTCCGATGGGTGGCTGTTCAGCTGAGTAATGGACTGCATAAGGAGGAGAACAACGCCTTGGTAACTCTGTAATTACGCGATGGACGAAGATCTGTAGAAGCCCATGGTACACTATAACAAAAAAATCAGAAAAGCAACACTTAAGATAATGAGTTAATATCTACAAATGCATACCTATTACTGAGACGAAATAATACTAGCCACTCCTGGGAAATGTATGCATTATGCAGCCATACATGTCGTGCGAGTGTCCTCAGCGCGAGGGCCACCGAGTGGCTGCTATCGGTGTCAACAACGAAGCTTTTCTATGGACCGAAGCCTTTTTCTGTGTACTTCGCGGGCGGTAATGCGCCTTGCACGGAATAAAAAGTATAATAAATTTTCTATTCTTCGAGTAGACCAACCTCTAGGAGTAATGTGTCGTGATGACATTTTTATCAACTTGGGTTGGCTTCTGCCAGATAGTTTTTGTTGATTTTAGCGCTCCGCCTTATCTGAAAGTCACGTTTGGCAGTGTTGCCAGAGAAGGTATTTTTGCTTTGGAATTTTGCTGGCAATTTTAATGCGGAACGTTTCCCGCGTAATTAGATGTTATATAGGCCATGATCGCTAGAATTACATCGTTATTGTTAAACTATTATAAGTTAATCATATTGACATTTTATGTCCCTACGGCTATTCACTTACTGTAAAATGAAATTACCCTTGAGGATTTTATATACGATGATCGACAAGTATATGTAGGTATAGTTCAAAAACGCTGTGGGAGGTTGCAACCTAACCTAGCCTATCGTAGTAAAATCTATGTTTGTGTTCTATGAATATAATACCAAATATTGATATATTAAAATAAAAGAAATGAAAAACAGTTCCGAAAATATAGTTTGATCAGCTCTGCTTAATATTAACTAGACAATTCAGTATTTTGACCAAGGGCTCAAAAGTCAAAAACAAACAAGGAAATCTACAATGTATTAATGATTATTATTTTTTGCATATATTAAATGCAAAGCTTTATTGATGTAGAACGAGCGCGTTTAGGAGATGATAACACTCGCAAGAGTCTACGAATTCAATGAAGGCACATGTTTTGCTGGACGTGTAACAGGTTCGTTGTAAAAGAGCATCCGCATACTTTACTATAACGAATTGCACTACGTTTGGTGAGTATATGACTTGCTGGCTCGTTTTTTTTTACTCATTTGTGCCTTGTTAAATGGAAATCCATACCTCAGCTAGAACGCTTGTTAAGTCATATCACCACGATGGGGGACAGGCAGCGCGCACTTGGGCGGCGGAGGCGGCAGAGGCAGGAAGTACTTGATCGAGTTTCGGTCAAGTGACGGGGTGGCCGTCTGAGGTTGCATAATTTCGAAACAGCAGAACGGTTATAGGAGCGTCGAGCACAATCAGTATGAACTAAGGATACTTAACGCGCGTTGCCATTGCAATAATCAGCCGCTTGGGCGTAATTACGTTGTGATAACGATGAGAATAAGGAATTGTTTGAAACCCATAGTACAGACGAACAGGAGAGAACAGGGAGCGGCGGACAAGAAAGTCTACGAAAATGAAATGATTATTCATCATTCCTTCGACTCTCCTTACGGTGGAGAGTGATGCCCTATTATTATTAGCAGCCTCGTATTGCTGTTTCACCGAAACCAGATGTGATTTGTTATTGCCGATTATGTTTCTTTATAGGGGCATCTTATGCCCTGCAATAGGAAAAGATTATTAGTTCGAAATAGGCTTCCGTACATCTTGAGAGATCTTTGTAGGTTTATAGACTTACGATGACAGCCAGACAGGAAGTCTTGCAAAGTACTCTTCACTACACCGAATAGCACGGCTCAGTACGACCCATTTTACTTTTCTAGTCTTTTATGAAGTAAGGTTAAATGAATGATTTCTGGTTAATTTGCTGTAGGTACGATAACTTTTAGGATCCCTAAAGGACATTTCATTCTTTCAAAAATCTTGCGAAAATGATTATAGCATGTTTATTTGTTAGGTGAACAACTGCCGAAATAAGTAATTTTTAAAAAAATACTTCACCAAAAAATGTTGCCATATATCAGAGACGTCAAAATTTTGTTACTCTAACTATCGCTTTTTGCTTAAAGTAATAGATAGGTCTAGCGAGTACAGCCGTCGATTCAGTTTCACGACAAGTATACGGCGGAAAGTCTATAGCTAAGCGTTAGAAAACAGTGCCAGGTAACTTTAAATTGGTTGAAAAATAAAGAAAGAATACATTGAAATGGAAGAAAATGACAGAAGCCAAATGCAGTCTGCGAATGCCAAATTTGAAAGACATTCAAGAAGGACAGTGGAAATAAGCTGACCAAAGTAATGGGTCGGGAAAATCGACCCACCGTGAACAAGCAGCTGCAGCGGAACGTTCAACTCGGTCTAACACAAATCCAATTCGCCAATTGTAGAACAAGCTGATGGAACAATCGGCACAAGGCAGGCTGTCATCGTAGTATTCCGCTAGGAAATGAAATAGACCGAGCAATTGGTGTGTGTATTTACCTGAATATATATATTCAGTGCAGATCCTGGACTTGCCTTATTCTGCTCCACCAGAGTGTGTCTCAAATGCATCATCAGTTGAACACATAACGATAAGTCCGCTGTTGTGTCTACGAATCTAGACCCGCTAACTTTGCTAACGTACGAAACTTAGGTACATGCGAGGGGAATAATAGAGGTTCATGAACATTCCCAAAAGTGGGCCTAACGGTCTGGCTTGTTTTGTCCCTCAATTTCCAGCTGAACACGGAGTGGGCGCAGGTGGAGGCGATCGAATTGGTGAACGATGGCTCAGGACTAGGTTTTGGTATCATCGGAGGCCGAAGCACCGGGGTCGTCGTGAAAACCATTTTGCCCGGTGGCGTTGCCGACAGGGTAAATGCTATTTATTGTCATCTCTCCATATTCTTGCATAGAACGCTTGCAGTACAAATACAGGTACATCTAGATCCAAGGGAATGAACTACTGGGATGAGTAACTGCATCATACGAAAATACGACCAATACTGCGGCATGATACTGCCTCGTAGCAGACCAAATAGTCGAGCCCGTTATAATTTAAGTAAGTCAGCATCAGTTTTAGCACTTGTCTGCTTTCTCAAACTGGACATTTGCATTGAGTATGAGTGCAAACACGTTATTAATAATTGAGTTAGATTCCTTCATATGAATATATCTGATCGGAAGTAAGCATTGCCTTTAATAATATTTGCTCTGTGGCAGGAAACTGCGCCTTGACGAGCAAAACCGTGTAGGCATCTTTTCGCCCTTCTTTGTCCTACCTAATTTCGGTTGGTTTCGACCTATCTGACCTTGTTCTGCGTTTTATACAGCGTGCGGTTACTAGATTCGCGCCACAAATTTTACAAGAGTTATCTGTGATTAAATAGCAATTGCCATTTCATGCACGAAATCGTTTGCTGAATATGGCCGGGCTGGTTAATGGTAGTCCATAACTGGGCGTTCGGTTTTTACCCAGCGAGGGAGTCAACTACGCACGTTTTTTCACGATTATGGAAGACGATCCTTAAAAGTATACTTGAAGAAATACCTCCTCTCATGCAAATAGGAAATATCAATTTTGTGACCTCTGTCGGCGTTCTCAGAGAAACGACTACTGCAACCACTACCGCAACTGCCAGCCAAACTATATTTTTGTGACTATGATATACAAATATTCATTCAGATTGACAGAATCTAAGCTTGGGAATTTGATGGCCCATTTAAAGCAGGAGTAGGTTTCGTAGGAAAAATGCATCTTTAACAAGCTGCTTCCAAGAACATTATAAGGTGACAGGGTAGGTCAAAAGCTATCGTTGAAATAAGTAACAAAGCTGATCGATTATTATTATTCACGTTCAGTCTAAAACATTCTGTCAAAAAAATAGGCGGATTTTCAACAATACATAGGTCGTAAATGTCGAAACGTTTTGGTTAGGTTTGGGGTAGGTACAGTTAGCCAGTAAGGTTCAGAGGCAGGATAGCCAGCGTACCTTCGTGGGACTGAGCTGTTTGCTTTATCAGCTTTTGTGGCCTTTGGACATTTTTTGTCGAGCCTTTCCGGCAGACATGTTCCCTTCCCATTAAGGCACGCCCCGCTGATATGCTCTCGAAAAAGCCGTCCTTTATGAAATTGCAAGACAAAGAGTACACGTCATAGTAGGAACATATTCCCAAGCCAAGTAGCTAGATCGGCAGTGCAGAAGCAATTAATGCACTACATTATAGAAAATCGGATCAAGAATTATGTTTGTAGTGTACAGTTTCGATTGACAACAATTTACAACTAGAATTACTAAAAAAGCAGTTAATGCAGCGAATAGGTCTCTGAAGTGCCAACCAATAGTGCAATGTGTCCTAATTGGATGACAAATTAAACAAGCAGTTTCAGGAGGTGAATATCTGTCCTATAAGATGCAGTGCAAATGTAGAACGTCTGTCTAGGAAAAACGCATGCATGCAAGCTGGTTAGCCAAATGGCTACGATCACTTTTTAGCCAATAGGCCTGGTACGAACAAAGGTAATCGCATTGTGCGTGTACGACACGCTGCAGTCTGTTGTTAGTGAGGAAGGTCTCAATTATTCCGACAATTTGGTGAAGCAGAGAAACCAGTCGCTTCCAACCTATTCCTTTCTTGGGCCCGAAAATGCTAGTTTAACCGTCAGTGGCTCACTCCTCCGGAATCACATCCGCTAACCTGCGAAAGCGACGATGATGAGACACGAAAGTGATAGGGAAGGGGAACGGTTATCTTGTTTGGTCCTGGCGGCCTTAACTTAGTTTCTCGTCTTTATCGTTCCTTTTTTGTAAGCAAAACACGTGAGTCTAAAATGATCTCTAATAGGCTCTTTAGAGGTTGCCAATGGGCACCCTATCTAAGCAGCAACAGAAGGCGAACGGAAGGATATTGTCTCGGTGTGACCCTTATCCTGGCCTTGCCCTCGGATTCTAAAGATTTTAGAATTTTTTTCGTTTTTCGCACAGGATAATAAGACCATAAACTAAGCGACCTCTCCACTTCTATGCAGCTGCTGCTAGACTTGAAGGCCCTTTCCATTCACATATCCTTCACTGCATGTGACTAGTATTAGTAAGCAGTCAGCAGACGTTTTAGCTGCCGGTTTCCTGTTCCAGTTTTCCTCGTCCTTTGGGTACGCGGTGCAGCTCTGCACATTGTTGCAGGGACATCCGAACAAACAACAGTGGCACAAGAGGCAGGATGAAGTTGCTGGGCCAAATTCATTTAACAAAGTGCCCTTGCTATCTCTGTCAGAGAGAACCGATGAGTGCCAGATGGCAAAAAACGGCGTTCTTTCGACAATGGTCATATACTCAGGATGTTTGCTATTCGTTGGTCGGCCAGTGGTGCAGGTGGACGGTGGTGCCTGTAACGGGGACCCGACATGAGCGAAGAGGATCACATGCAAAGGTATAGGTGCAGTGCCCGGCCCGCAAAATGGGGAAACGTTACTGGGACAATGTTTTGGCCTTGCGGTTTTGACTGTGAGGATCGTTCCAGGGGCAGTAGCTGTAATAGTATTAGCTAGCTGTATTGATCGAAGTAACAACTGCGGTAGAAGTTGACCCGGAGTGATTAGAGGTAATGGAATCGATTATAGAGTTGGCTTCGTTTCGTCACGACGCTTCACCGAATCACCGGTGCTAGCTAGGTCTTATATTAGCCTGGACAGCAAGCTTTTCTCCTGCGAACTCGGTCGGATGAAAGAACGAAAGCGATGCAATTGAGGAACAGTCTTCTTCGATAGGAAACGAACGACGGAAAATTCGAAGAGAGGACAGAGAGCGGAAAAAGGAAAAGGTCATAGGTTAGAAAACGCGTTTGGGGTAATTAGGCATTTCATCAGCAGACGGGCAATAGCTGGAGGGGCTAGCCCTCCGATGGGCTATGTGGAGTTTAATTGAGAACTACGCGAACCAGGAAAAACAGGCTCCCTTTCGTAGCGCGTCTAGGTACGCATTTTTTTTTTTCTATTAAAAGTGCGTGTCACACACGCTGAGAACTACCTCGTGTCTGAGGTAACAGGTACCGTGAGTCGACGGCTGTTGTTGTTGCTGCTGCCGCCGCCGCCGCCGTTATTGTCATCTTTTTAGCGTTAATCTGAACTCCATTAGGTAACCATGACATTGCGTTTCCACTTCTTCACTGATTTTTTAAACTTTCCATTTGATTTCTAAAACTAGTACGAATAATAAAACGGGTATTCTTAAGAGATAAATATAGCTGGACTACTATACTCTATTATGTAGTAGCTCAATTGACACGTTTAATAAATATGAATATCATCTTTTTTTTTCGCGGAAGCCGTCCCAATGCATTACCTAAGCTCTGTTTGGTACCCATTTATCGGTCTGCAGAGTTACGCTCTGCTGCTGTTGAGTAGATTGAATCGTGTTTACAGCGTCTCCTACGATGTCAAATAGGTCTTTGTCATTATTTTCAAGTGGAAAGCTATGAGCCGAACGAGTTTTTAAAAAACGTATCTTAATTATTTATTAAAAAAAAAACTCGAGAATTTGTTTTAATTATTATTTATTTCGAGTAGGACTTTAATGTACTATAAGTAATATTGGGCTGTGAATGAAGTTAGTTTGATTAAACGGAAAGCTTTGTTTTGAGACTTTTCTTTTCTCTTCTTTGACAGGACGGACGGCTGTTGAGCGGAGACCATATCCTGCAGATCGGAGAGGTGAATCTACGTGGAATGGGTTCTGAACAGGTACCGCTTTTTTCTGAAATGAGCCAACTTCTTATTATGAGTGCTCATACGCAAACCGAACCTAGATATTGTGATTGATCGTATAAGTAACTGATACGTTGTTACTATAGCGCATAAAACAAACAGACTCTTGCTTGTGACTTCTTGAACGCTGACCATTGTTCACCCTACAATGATGTGTTATCCTTGACGTGTATAGGTAGCAGCAGTATTACGTCAAGCGGGCACATCCGTACGCTTGGTAGTTGCGCGACCGGTGGATGCTTCTGCAGCCGCTGGACTGGAAGGACTTGCGGCCCCCGTCGTACCCACAAGAATACTCGCCGACGCTGACCAGGTAATTGGACTTTACCAACAAAAAACCCGGTCATAATGTGTTCAATACAATAAATGTGATCATAAAAGAAATTGGTTTGTTTGTATCTGAAAAACCTACGTTCTGACGATGTAGGCAGTGGCAAAATCATCATGACATATCGCTTCCTCATCGTTGCACTCACCTGCAGTTTTATCCTACCATAAAAAAAAAGGTGCACATAATTCGGCCGGAACAACGACTAATTTGCGGTATGGAACGAAGTTATCCATTTCAAGATTTGAATCCAAGATTCATATGTGCCTAGGTTCATTATGGGGAGAAGCTGCCACGAGCAGAGCAGAATTTCTGCCTATAATGTTCCATCCTGCCAGTGCAATATTACTGCCTAGATTTTCATAGCTACCGACGCTGTGAATGTGATCCTCTCGCAAAATCTCCCCTGAATGCCGATGCATTCAGAGTAAGCCAGAAGCTGACAACTGCACCCTACGATTAGGGATAGCTCTGCTAATTATATTGTGCAATAACTGTTTTTAAGTACTAGGTGAAGCGTACGTTCATCTGCCTGTACGATAAGAAATTGATGAAAGATGCGTGATGACTAGCCGTAGCACACACTGAATATCTACAGAGTAAGAGTGTGTGATGAACATGGTGGAACAAATACGACTTCTCCCTATAATCGGCCATATATTATTTTCTCTTCTACTTGCTTATGCCCCCTTCTTTTTTTTTTTTCATTTCTTTCTTCCAATCTGTGGAAATTGTTCATTTGAGAAATTTTAAGAAGAACAACTTCGTCTGCTTCCTTGTACCTCACTACTGCCACATCACCAATATACAGGGTCTACCGGGAACTATCTGCCACTTCACTTCTGTGCCATTAGTTATCTGCATGATGTAGATGTGCCCACATACAGTAGAACACGCCGATGTCTTATGAGCGATAGCACTGAATCACGCAAAAATAAACCCGCATCGGCGCAACCGCACCTTCCACCTCGCCTATCTGAATCTTGTAGCCTTGTCGAAAAATCGGCCTGTATAACTCGACTATGAGGTCCCTGCTAGAGGTGTATGTCGGCCTGCTTACAGCAGGGAGCTATGTGCGTGTCCACCGAAATGACACCCTGCTATCGTTGCACGACCAGAGCTAGTCGTGCTCCTGGCTTTAGCGTAGACGGCTCTGAGTCTATCGCCGCTGTCCTCGGAGAGCGGATGAATTTTTTCTTGACCCTACTTCGCTAGAACCTTCAATTGTGCGTAGTGTTTCTAGTTCCTTTTGCTTTTCCAGTGACCACTTTGTTGTGTAGACCAACAGATACGCACTGGGGGTGGCCGCGGTGCTGGTGATGCCAACTTTCACTTTTAGAAACTTCGAACAGTTTTCAACAAGAGACAGTAGGCAGAGATTTGCGTCTGGACAATTTGCCCCACAAGGCTTTGGGTCCTAGTGAACGTCGTCCTAGTGGTTGTAGCAGAATAGGTTCAGTAGAAGGGACGAACAAGTGAGATGATGATACAGGGATGCAAATTTAGCTGTCATGCTACACCGCTGGCAGCATGGGCTTAACCTACCGACCGACTAAGCGACTTTATGGGTTCCGCGTTTAGCTATGCATTGCGAATGTAAACGGCAACTACCTATGCTTTAGCCAAAGGTTTCTGTGCTCAAACAGATACCACAGTGTTAAGGCTCGTCTGAGGAAGAGCAGCACGCTTCATGGACAGCTGATTGCAAGCAAGCGACTGGCAGTGGCAAAAACGTATTTGCAAATTAGTAGCAATAAGCGTATCGCCCATTGTCGTTGATTGCACGAAAATCCCATTTGCCACTTTATGTTGCGTGTAACTCGTGGAATTTGCTTTTTTCTTTTCGATTTTTGCATGTTACCTGAGTGCGGATCCAGTGCTGTGCTTGTGGGTTAACGTACTAAGCCCAGCATGCCTGAAAAGGACCACTTCTCACGATAGTGACCATTTGTAGTATTGGTCGCGGTTTCAATCATCAGGGGTGACTTGTGTTAGTTACGCACAAGGCGTTAGGCTTCAGCGAACAATGGTATCATGACAAAGTCATGACACTGTCAAGATGTACGTATGTATACCTATGCACGTCCCGTAACTCACCCAATAACTCAATTCCATTAACGAAGAAGCAGGACTTCTTTTAGTGCCACTAAAACTGTCACCAATCTCAGCTCGTGACAGCAACGCTAGCCCCCAGTGATGGTGCTCTGATACGCGCCATGTCACGTTTTGCTGGCCGCAATGACGGTTTTGTGGGTTGCTCAACGACTTAGCAACATTATGTTCGCGAACGTGGCTGTAGTGGTTCTCGCGGTACGTCAGGGCCACGCTCCGCTTTCTTTAGAAAAGCGGCTGCTGCTTCGACGGGTCTTTCGATTGATTTCCTAGATTGGCAGTTTGTGCATTCTTCTCTCGTTCTATGGTCACGCTTGCTTCACTGCGCGCTGGCGTCATGTACATATGTTTGCCTTCATCAGTCCACGGCCCCCGACTTTCGTTCCCGCTGCTACCCATACGACGTTCGCCATTCCTCATTCTATAGCTTTCAAGTTTCAGAATAGCAGTCGTCGCCGTCCTCTTCCTCGTCGTACTCTTTCAGACGCTTCTGAGAATGGAGGGCTATAGCATGGGAAACTGAAGAATATCAACAGCCGGACCTTAGTGGAGCTCAGGTTTCAATGGTACCGAGGAATGGTTGCAAGCTGCCACGAAAACGAGCCTTACCTTTGTTTAAAGTGCAGACGAACGGGGCTTGTCATCTTTTGCTGCGTCAGCCATAGAGCTGCTAAAAGCTTTTGTCGGTGGCCGCAACCTCTGATGCAGTAGTCCTTTTGGGAATTTAATTTTCTTTAGGCCGTTATGGCAACGTCATTCTTCCGGGAAGATGCAGACACACGTGCATGTTAAAACTAAGCAGTTGAAAGTAAATACAAGCAACAAAAGGACAGATAGAGGAAAATGTACTATTGGATAATATATATATATATATATATATATGTATATATATATATTGGACAGAAATAGATTTTGCCATTATTACAGTATCCTACTCGTGTGTATGCGAAATAAGAGAAACAACAGGTCCATATATTGATATTATTCGACCCGTTAATTGCTAAGTATTTAATGGCAAGTAGGACTACCAGGACGTTAACGCACTTTCTGAATGATTGGAAGGATCAGCAAAGTTGACCTTCGATGGAGCTAGGCCAACGAAACGGGCTAGTTAGTTTAAGCGCCTAGCCGACAATTTGGTCGTATGCAGAACATGACGTATATTTCGATATCGGCAGAAGTGTTGTTCGGCTTTGAAGTCGCAAGCACCTAAGATAGCCTAGGAAATAATCTTCGACCGGTTCTGTTGGGAAAAAGAAACTTTATTAAATTGCTTGTTTTCTGGCGTTAGAAACAAAAGAAAGAAGGTAGAACCAACTTTGTCAGACAAGTTGAGACTGGGCTTAGGCTACTATCAACAAAGTCAAGAGGCCGGCTGGGTCTACCAGTTAAGCCAACTTCATTGCGCCAGCCCGTGTAACGTACTCTATTGAGATCATTAGCGTTCTGCGGGGTTGCACCCCGCATCCGCCTGGCATTTAAATCGACAGACATCCAAAGCAAAGTGCGAAGTTTCACTGCTATCGGTGCTTCGTGATAATTATGCCCTCTACTCCCTTGGGCCTTATCATTTGCCCTTATATTAAGAAGAACATAAATGTTCAACCGGTGCTGGATTATGTTGCTATTACTGACGCCGTCGAGATACAATAGATTAACTACTTTTTCTGACCCCTTACATTTTCTACTAGGTTCTGTTAGTACCCACGTTGTGTTAGTAAGTTGATGCTAAAAGATCGATCAGGATTATGCGGAACTAATATGACAGTATCTTAGCCGACTGTTAATATTAAGAGAGCGTGAGCAGGATGGTTCCGGCAAAACTCCGACAAACAAATGGAAGTGAGAAAGCATAGAATATATGGCGGAAATTTGTACGCTTGGGTTATATTATGAATAATACTGCGGTAGTGGTGACCCCCAACGAGTGCTGCTCTCGGCGTGCAACGAGTATTTACTTTGCACAATAGCAACGGATTAGAGTTAGTTATCCTACAAAGATTACGAGCAATAGCAGGTTATGATTTAAAAAAGGGCGAAAGCAATGCACTCGTGTGAACAAGTGATTACTAACTCCCAATTCTACTAACTTAACTGGTGTATAATTTGCCTCATGGCTTGAAACGGCCCTGATTCAATATCGTGCGCTGTTCTGAATCAATTTCAATGATGCACTACATATATGCGATATCTATATGGACGTATACGTATATATATATCCGACTTGGTCGATCAGTAAATCGGCCGGTTGTCCGTCGTTATAGGGGCAGACAAGGTTGGTTTTCCAACGTATTTACTCGATATTTATATTATCAAGCCGTGTTTACGCTTAGAAACAAAAGGCTCAATTGTGAAATGTGTTTACCTAGGCTGTCAATTTTTACACGGATGACAGCAGATCTGACAGAGTGCAGTGGCACACTGACTGGCTCGACAAGACGCCGCAAGACATGAATTTCCCCCACCTATCTTTCCTGCGCTCCCGCTGCTGAAGCATTTCTCTTGCCGTGGTCCGTCTCGCGTTGTGCCTCGCGGATTGTTCCTGGTCGTCAGCTCCAATAGGTCTACCAGCAGTCAGCCGATATCAGAAGCCACCTCATGAATTATGGGCGGGTTCCATTATGCCAACGTATATTCTCTCATCGTTGTTCTACGCGGATTGGCATTTGTTTATAATAAATTTACGCGTCACCGTTCACGCTCGCTTCACTGCTCTCGACTTTATTTTCTTTTATTTTTGTTAATTTCGTTCTGGTTCTAAGCCCTTACACGTATCAGTCACTGTTCTCCTACGTGGCGAATACTACAATTACCATCTTCACCGACGTGTTTTTCTCGTCGTCCTTAGCTATTGTAGCTTATTCTACTTTGCCCTGTTCCCTCCGTCTTTATTTAGTGCTGTCCTTCTTCGCTGCTGCTGCTATGCAAAGTTTGGAGGTTTGTGTGATGGTGTGGATACATTTATATATATATATATATATATATAGTAAATAGCCATTAGCTTTCGCCAGTAGAACGCAGTCGCTATAACGTTCTTTGCCGGAACGTGGAACACGTGGCGTGGCGAAATGCATAATCGCTACCCGTACAGAATTGTGGGTAAATAGTCGACTGCCTTCCTCTTCTTAGGTGTTTCCTTGTGCGTTTATGTTTGGACGAGCTGCTTGTACAACCAATAATTTGTAAATAGACGTAATTATGATGACGTTCTGACGAGCACAATCGGTACTACTACTATTACTACGAGTACTGCTGCCGGTGGCCCTGTCCAGCTTATCGTGACAGGACCGTAAGCAGTTTTCTAATCTGGGGGTGTCAAGCAGAAGGGAAAGGAAGAGTTTGAAAGGGATTTGATTTTGCTCTACGATTGCTACTCTAACAAAAATGGCGGCATCAATTAGTCGAGCATATAGTTAGTGTTGGTACGGTTGGTGTATGACAATAATAAGCATAAGTAAGACCATATTGCTACGTAATAAAAACAACATGCAGTAGATAACACATGGAGACCTGGTCTGTTTGTGTGCAATTGTTGTCCTTCGTTATTTTGTAGAAGATCGTGTGTTCTCGCCTCTAACGCTGCTAAACGTGTGTGTAATGATGTATTTTGAACTTGATACTTACTAAAAAGAATCTATGATCCTAGAAATCGTCCTTATCTTAGAGGGACTCGGATGTGTACCCAGGTTAACTTGCACTGGGACTCTGAATTCAGTACGACCGTTCAACGGAGTATATAATGAGCTTTTAGCTTAAGTGCAGTGTCACCTCATATCGATTTGGCACTTCATTCGTGATGCAATGGAACCCCTGACACCTAACCTACTGCAGTTATTAGTGCTGCCTACGGTATGCGGATGAAACGGAACACTTTTCCTGCACTCGCCTGCCTAATGCTTGTCCAGAAGAACTGGAGACTGTCGCACTAAGGCCAGCTAAACACCGGCTTTGAAAAGCAAAATTAAAGTTTTATCGACAGCTGATATACGAAGGTAAAAATATTCGGATTTCCGCCAAAACCTGACGCGGACTGTACAAGTCGTCATACCTTGACTTGCTAGCTATTCGTTCAGGGGACGGAGCAAAATTAGTGCAGATAGCAGCTTCATCCTTCCGCCCCCCAGCTCCGACCTGTGCGAAGACATCGTCGTTGTTCGAGTCATTCATATGAGCCTTTCGTATTCGAATGTGACGGTGGCATCGGAAGAACGTATATTAAAAAAAAAAAAACTACGTGAAAAATGATCTTACCTATACCAAGAAGAAAAGATTTGATTGACGTGTATCCGCGTTCGCGTGATAGTTCAGTGCGTAATGTATTTGCCTGCTAATCTTAGAAACACTTCGTGGTCGAAGTTCGAACCCGGGCATAGACAGACAGACGGCTCGATTCGTGATGGAAGTCGGCAATCTTACGGAACACCTAACGGAGGTACGAAAAAAAAAACTTAAAACATTTGTTAGCCTGCGACGGCCTCTTGTACGCTTCATGGCCTCAAGATTGCTGCATTGCGTAGATGCTAAGGTTTTCCATCACCCTGGAGATCGTAGACGTGTGGAAGGTTCCTAGCACTTACTTCTTCATGGTGACAGTGAGAATCACTGTAAATCGTCTAAATGATGACGAAAGATAACATGGCTTAGTGTTATGTTGAACGGGATGATAAAATACATAGGGACCGCTGTGGGGGTTATAGGTGTTGAGTGGTTTCAATCGTTACCAAACAAATTGAAGTGCAGCTTGGATTGCAAATTGGCAGCTATATTTGCTTACCGGGGGCGTTTGTGCGAATGCACTGAAAAAAGGCACGTAAAAAACATAGTATCTATATGTGTCATCGGGAAGATATTGACCGCTTTAAGGCTAGATTGAAGTTATCAAATACTGAGCTAAATATGCACTATTGTGAGTGAAAATCCGATTGATTTTCGGGAAAATTGTATGTGATCTATCATTTTAATGGTGGAAGGTAACGCACTTACTATTTTTTTTACTTACTACTACGATTTTTTTTTCAAATGTTACAATTTAGTTAATTATTGAAGTTAGTTAGTTAGTTATTATTGACGTTAGTCTTAGCTTTGCTACAGATTGCAGCAGTACTTGTTCTGCCTATTATTACCGCGTGTGACTACTATGAGAAAAATATATATATTTTTCTCATCAAAGATGACGCGGACTTTTTGAGTTTCGTAAATGTCAATTCATATGGCATCCTAACATCTAGCTTTTTTTGTAGCTAGCTTTTTATTTAACTAGTTGAAAGTGTGTTTGAATTCCTTGTGTATATTTCGGCTGCTCGCATGTCCAGGTCGAACAACTTTTAGCATATTCAATACGAAAAGCATCTATCAGGTCAGAATTTTCAGAACGAGAGCAACTTTTAGGTAGTTTGTTTAGCTGACCTTAAGCAACACGTTTTTTCATGTATGATCGTATTTGTATCTTTAACATAATTAATGTTGAATACAGCGAATTTTTGCGGAAGGCGTTCTATCTGACAGGCAGTCCGGCCTACCTACTACTACGAAGGCTCAGAAGAAAGACACCTGTGATAGTATCTTGAAAGCCGTGTAGCTAAAAACAAATATATATATATATATATACCTTGCGGATCACAGTGTTTGAAGGGGTCACAATTTTTAGCAACTGAAATTCACGTAATAAAAATATGCAGTTTTTTTCTTTTCTCGATCGCGAAACTGTGATAGATCCAGGTAAATAAATTAAGAAACAAAGACCTGATCACGCACTATAATAACAATGGCTGAAAACGTTCGCTGGAGGCTGATTTCAAAACACCAAAAAGGTCAGGGACATCAAAGAAGCGTAAAGATTGGAAAGCTTACACTAGTTTTCTTCCTATTGTAAGCTTTACCGTTTTTAATCTGCGCTGACTACACTGACTTTTAGCTGCCTAACTAAACAACCACCCCACAAAGCCAACAATGGATTAACATTTCTTTCTCTTCCTGTATTTCTCCACTTACATTTTTCTACATTTTTAGCAATTATACTTGCTATTAACATATAATTCGTGGGTCAGCAAAATAGGTAAAACAACAACGACAACAACTGCTCCTACAAGAAGCACAGCAGGAACTGCAAGTTCATCAAAGCAAAGTCTCTCGTCCCAGAATTCCTCAACTTCACTTACTCTCTTATTATCTCTAACTCGATTTCTGTTCTAGGTTGAGCGTCACTTAGCTATGTTCTCAAACAACAATAATAGCGTTGACGACAACAACGGGACGACCACGGCCGCCTCAACGTTTGTTGCCGTAGTCTCTTGTGCTTCAGGAACGACCCCGGTAACGGCTTCCGCCTCCAGCCCAAAGCCGTCCGTGCTTGCAGAAACGCCCTCTGCCACTGTGTCATCATCACCAGGGGTTATCATTGAACCTTTGGCAGGGACGCCCGCACAAGCAGGTTCGGCGATACCGGCTGATGAACGGCCAAGTCCTGCAGGCGGAACAGGGCCTGGGCCCACAACACCTGGCCTCGGTGGCTCCCTCGGAACGTTATCGGCGCCCAACGCTCCTGTTGCCAGTGGTGTAGGCGGCGGTGGAGGCAGTTCTACCCTCCCCCTCGGCGTTGAGCACTCGCCGTTGTCGCAGAGTTCATCTCAAAGCGGTGGCAAGCTTAACCAGGAAGAAAACATAGTTGTTGCGGCGCAAGACATGCACACGGAGCTGCTTAGCCTCATGGGGCTCGACCAGCTGCAGCTGCCCGAGATGGAGACCTTTGAGGTCGAGCTTGTCAAGGATCAACAGGGACTCGGTATCACAATTGCCGGCTACGTCTGTGAGAAGGGAAGAGACGGTAAGCGATGGCAGGACATCGTCGATCTTAGACAGTCGTAGATATGGTAGCTAGCAGTAGAACGTAGCTATGTTTCGAGTAATAGATGACAATAACAATAGTTAGTAGAGAAACAAGAAAGTGTCTAAATGAACGATGATACCTGTCGATATCGAATAGGATATCTGTCCTGAATTACAGAAATACTTGTACGAAGTGCTTCATTCCACAATTCCATCGGTCTTTACTTTGTTCGTATTCGTTGGACGGAGGGGCTCAGAAAGGGAAGAGGTTAACATTTTCTTTGGAAGTCCAGAAGGTTATGACGCTGAGTTAGTGTGATGAAAGATGATATATATATATCATCTTTCATCACACTAACTCATATATATAAGTTCATATATATATATATAAACTTATATATATATAAGTTCAGCTACTCGGTTGTGAGGAACTCGTGGACATGAAACGACACGAAGACGCTCTTCAGGGATGGTGCCAATTGATATTACGCCATTACTGAAGGATGCCATTACGAGGGTTAGGTCCACCTATAGTAAATACGCATTCCCGTCTCCATATGTTTGTGCGTATGTATTTGTATGTGTCAACAAGTGGGTGCAGTGGCGATCGTAGAGTGAAGATGATAAATATGAAAGACGGATGATGAATTTAATGTCGTTTGGCCCCAGTTTAGTACGCTTTCAGAAAATACTTAGCAATAATCGGCCTATTATCATGCACAGTCTACAAATAGCATCACCCACCAAGACGCGGATATATGCTGAGATAACACCGAAATTTTTTTGGGTGGGAGTACACGAATTGTGTAGAGTGTGTCATAGATAGTCTGTTTCAACCAAAAGCTTGGTCGTCCAAGCCGCCATTCTAATATAGCAGCAAATTTTCTCAATATATGAACGCATACAAGCTTTTTTCCTTACAAATAAGCCTCCAGGCTAGCAACATATTTTTTTGTTTATTGTACTTGATAGTTACTTACCTACTGTGTGACAGAAATTTAGGCTTTTTCGGGAATCGCAAGTTAAAATATATCAGGAACCTGTTTCTATCCATTATTTTATATAAAACTGAAAAGGCGTCTCGCATATGTATATGACAGGGCGAATATGGCATCGTGGTCTAGTGTAGGACGGCGACAGTCCCCTTATGGCGTTACTAGCAGCAAGAAGCACGAAGAAGGGTGGAATTGGTTCAAGGAAAAGGGATGAACAAGTCAGGATATTCGAATAGTGTTTGTTTGTTTGAGTGACAGCCTATGTGGAGCACCAAATTCGGCCCTACCCATAACGAAGACGGCAACAACAGCGACGGAAGCGTGAAATAGGCGCGCAGGGGATCAGCAATGAAAGAAACGGATGCAGAAGCACTCGTTTCCCCACATTGGTTGTTTCGTGTCTGTGACTGTGAGAAAAGTCTGTTATTATAATGACATTATCCATGTCAACCGATGGTACCCTACGTTTCGCTATAGTAGTCTGGGTCATGTCCTCTCAACGTATTCAGACGGAAAAGGTCTCAAGTTTTCGTGTTTCACCAACACAACGAGGCAGTAAATAAAACAAAATTTCGTTGGTTCGACGGCGGACCAAAATGGCAGAAAAGAGAATGTTCTAAATCCTGTCAAAGGCTTGTAGCATTCGTCTGTCACTAAGCATGGCGCATGCTGAAGGCGACTGTACAATATAAGATGCCATCGTATAGAACGTGTACGAGCTAGCTGGCTGGTTACCCCGATTATTTGGGCTTATTCGGCGATTATTTGGGTTAAGTCAATCAGCTGCGGCCTAAAGCCGACGGCGAGCAAAGCAGTTTGTTAAACAATAGCAGTCAATTAACCCGCACGTATGCATGCGCACACATCGGCTCGTCACTTAAATGTAGATACACGTGGACGTAAACCCTTCATGAGGTTTGCGTAAATGTAATCGAGCCCTATACGTACGCTGTTTCAGAAGGTCGTATATTTCTTAATGTGTGACAGCATGTCAGATACGGTAAAATAAAACTAGGCCATAGAACAGATTCGTACTTTAACCAGAACGACTCCATACGGGCCTCTAAAAGGGACGAGCTCAATAAATGAAATTATTGTTCTTTTAGATATGCTATGACAGTTTAGTAATTGTCTTAACCCCGCTGACCCTACTTCTTCTAGGCTAGGAGTCCTAGGGAGACGACGCGAAGACTTACGATTTACTTCTGCTAGAGTAAAAACTTAAGTGATTCACATGGGAAACAACAAGGATCTTAAAATAGAATCACTGTGACATAAGCCTATAGAAACTGGGGTGTTCCTTTGAAGTCTACAACATGCTTGTATTGGTTACGATGTTAGGGGGCACTGAATTGATTTAGCCGTCTCAGTAGTTGCAAACGAAATAATTTGCACATAGTCAAGATATCGTGCACAAATCCCGTTGTCTAACAGCGACCGACCATTTCCACTATGGAGGTTCCTCGCAGCGAACGGACACTATTCGTTTTAGTGAAATCGTTTTGCCCTTCAGGGCTTTTGGTCCGGTTTGGATGTTTTTTACGGCTAGATCCTTCTGACGCATTTAATAACGATTTTGCATTTCAAGAATTTCTAACATGTAGAATATAACCTTTAATTGGAAACTATCCCTGCTTTGTATTATATAGTACTAGTTTCACAATAGCCGTTATCAACAAAGTTTGTTGCGTAAAGCCGGTAAAATATAAGCTGTCAGAAACGATTCGAAATTACGTACAACAAGCTCTTCTTATAGAAACCGCTTTCAATCATATTAGGTATTCATATATATATGAATATATATACCTAGTATGTGAACGCAAGGTTTACATAGGCTGGTTCATACCATTAGTTTAGATTTAGGTCGTTGTAAATGTGCAACAGCAGTACATGCGCGCACCGGACCTTCAGGTGTGCTCCGTCTAGTTTGAGAGAAACCGGAAGAAGAATGAACGAACAGAAGGCCCAACGTACACACGATCGGCCTTATATGCTGGGTGGCCGGCTGGCGACGTGCTGTCTGCCGATGCACGTTGAAGGTCGTTCCCTGTAGTCCTGCACGCTCCGTCAACCGTAGACTGCCCTCCAGTGGAGCGGTTGCTTCGCTGTTTGCTTTCCTACTTGGATGCGTACTTATCTTCAGGACAGATCTGCCACGCAAGCAAAGGGAAAAATGGCTGAGATAGTCCTTGAGCCGAGTTCGACCCGTACGTTCGTCGCGTTTCGTTGCACATGTCACTTGTGTAAGAGATTATGGAATGATAGGATACGCATGCGGACAAACCATCTAAATTTTAGTCCTGCAGTTAGCTGTTCCTACCGGTGGTGTCGTTGGCTTTCGACAACGTCGAATAGCTCCGTCTGTGCTATAACACGGTGTTGACGTGTGTGTCTCAGCGTGTGTGTGCGTTTTGTGTATATGATGCATGCGGTTTTTGGGGCAGCGGACGTATAGAATCAACTAGATATGGATGCATCGTTCAATACATCTGTACCGGAACGGAGTAGCCTTTATAAATGCTTATGCAGTACAGCTGAGAATAGGATGGACCTCTGAATCAGAAACCCAGTAACGAGAATAGGAAATTAAAGAAAACCTAGTTTGCATTGTGGGCATTTAACTAGCCTTCATATTGCAATGTGAGACGTTTACCAACAACTGTTACAGCAATGATTTCAAATCTATTTTTACACCATTAGCTTTCTCGGACATTGTTAATATACTACAAATAGAATGGAACTAAATTACGTAAATGGTGCTTTGTAACCACGTTCTTGAATGGAAAAAAAACTCTAAAAAAATCGTACGGGGAAAACATAGAACTTCAAAAGGCCCTTATTAAATGAGTATTATTTAGTAACATCTACAGTCTAATTCGACCACTTGTTAATGATATACACATCTACTTTACAGAGGAAATTTCCGGGGTATTCGTTAAAAGCGTAGCAAAAGGCAGTGCAGCTGATCTCAATGGACACATTCGAATTAACGACCAGGTAAGTTCGTAATGAAGGAAACAGAGCATGTAGATATTCTACTAAAGAATAGCAAATACGTTGCCACAGAATAGTAAACGTAGTGCTGTGAGCGTCTGTGAAAAAACGTAATCACTGAAGTGTCTTATGACTGCTATTTTATGTTTTCGTTTGCATGCGACCCGCCTAAGTCAAAAGGGTCTAACTAGATTTCTAAGGATCTAAATTGGATTGATGTGTTTATTTCTGCAACGAAGAATAACTCCGTTTATTAAATTATGCTTTTGTTTTTGAGGTTATCGAGGTGGACGGAAGACCCCTGCAGGGATACACGAATCACCAAGCCGTTGAGCTACTCAGATCTACCGGAAAAGTATGTATAGCGTTTTCCGTGTCGAGCCAAAAGGAGTCAATTTTATGGGGTCCTAACGTTCGGTACTTTGTATCGAAAATGGCATCTTGAGAGGGTGGCACGGGCGTTGCCGGTTTGACTTTATAGCTAATCATCACTAGAAATCATCCTGTTGTAGGCTAACATTTAAATTAAAAGTGCTCTATGTTCACAACTTTTCCAGCAGAACCATTATATTTACCTCCAATTTGTGTTCTGCGAGTTTATTAGCAGGATAGCTAGCACGTTGAGCACATGCTCAATAGAATGTGTTCGGTCCTTGCGACCCAGCTCCTTTAGATTTCTCCAGCCCACATGTCGCACTTTACGACGTATCAGTATGGAAACCGTTTTTGACCTCTACTTAGTATTCATTCCCGACGAAAAACCGACAGCTGTATACGGGTCACTGTCCCCTAGAGGAGCATAGTCATCGGAAACGCCACAGGGACTTGTTTCGGCTTCCTGGGATTTTCTTTGGATTGAAATTCACAGTAGAGTTCCCCTCGGTCACAGTTGATTTGTCATCTAGCGCCTTGCTGTCCAATGAAGGATGAGTAGTTGGGCGGCAAAGCGTGGTCGGTGTGGACCGGCTATCGGTGGGGTCAATATTAGAGATGAAGCTAAGGGAACATAGAGAAAAAAAAAGTGACAGAAGATCTCAGATGTTAGGGACTTTGGTAGCGAACGGTTCGGATTCATTAGGTTTTTTAACGACATTTCTTGCGTACGCTGAAAGTATGACCTTTGATGATCATATTAATTTAACATAATTTTCATTCTTTATGAATTCACCTTTAAGTGATGATCTGAATCACTCAATCGCTTGCAAATGCGATGCGTCGAGTAATATTTGGGTTTCATTTTTTCTATATTTGGATCTTTTATATAGAAATTACCGTCGGTCGTTTACAAGAACAGAATATTAATTGCCAATTAAGTTATCTAGATTAACTTCGAAAATGAATTTTTTGAAACTTCCTACATTTTTTCTACCTATTGATTATTTTGAATCCTTGTATCTTCCGGACTTATAATCGACTGCCAGCCGGAGCTTTAATTCTTCCAGAATTGTATTTGAGCGTGACTTCAACGAGTGTATACCTATTAACGTATATTGACGCACCGTTACTTATGGATTAAAAAATGATATTTTCAATATGGCTGGCTACGGTTACTTTCGGTCTCAAGCTGAAATTGGAATCGGGATTGCAAATAGTCACATTGAATAAGCATGACAGCCAGGAGTGATGCTTTGATGCATGAGAAAAAGTTTTGCAGATTATCTATTTGTATTTAGATACAAAGCATGAGATAGAGTTTAAATTTAGATCTCGCTTCCTTTATGTATGTATCCATATATAGAAAGTAAGCAGGAAACCTTCCTGCCTTTTCCCTTGGGGACGTGTCGCCATCTTTAAATCCCCACGACCATCTTCCCTAAGGGAATTATGCACGCTGCTTATATGCGATGCGTCAATCTGACAGTGAGTGTCTAATAAACGATTTAGGCGTGCTCTAAGCTGCGTGTTTGCACCCGCAATAAATGAAGGGCAAAAGCCATGATGTTTGTATGGCGGAGGTTCGTTTGCTATCATACGGCACACGCACCGAAGAGCGTATCAACAGCGGGTTTTCGGGGCAAAGGGAGGAGACATACGCCCACAAGCTCATGCATCGACCAGTTCTCGGGGCAATTTACATAACGTCCCGCTTTGCGAGAAGGGAAAGCTGGCATGTTGTTTTCTGTAGCAGGGGTCGCAACCAAGGGAACGCAAGTAATGAGTAACGGTGTCTTGAAAGTTGGGCAATAGCGGCTGTTGCTCGCCGACGACAAAGCGGGGGCGCACGGAAGATTCGCGGATAGACAACGGCATCCGGTTCGCCTCCCGGCAATCGATAGAACATTGTTTAATAGTAGTATTAACGGCTGAGCAACAATGGAGAGGAAACAACCAACGCGATACTTGGCGCGCTGCCGTCGAACAATCAACACTCAATTGAGTGTCGCCTCCTTTGTCTTCGCGTAGCCTTAAAGCTTTCTTTTTTGTTCGCGCTTTGTCAGATCACTCGGAGATCTGATTCTACAGAGTTGAACCCTAAAGACAGGCCGGTTTAGATACCATACTGTATCCATCTAGAATATCAAACTACGCGGGTATAGTGGCCTATGAGCAATCAACCCCATAGAAAATAAGGTATAGACTAAGCCGATGGTAATTTAGTCTACTTTTTTTTTGTTTTGAAACGACGTTACCAGAACATATGAATTGTCTTTCTCATTTCATACGCGTAAATAGCCTAATTAACGGGATATGGATATTTAACTAGCTATGATTTCTTTCTACCTACATTAAAACTTGGCTCGTTTTTTTCTGGCCGTCTTTCTTACTCGATCGATGTACTCTTAGGTTGTATACGATGTACATTTGATTGTGACATTAAACATAATTTCAGGTAGTAAAGCTACGGTTGGCACGGTATCTTCGCGGGGCCAGATATGACCAGCTTCAGCAAGCAATAATGGCGGAGTCGGTACATGCTGGCGCGGGTCAACAACTCATCTCAACCGCGCAAATGCTTCAGACACAATCCATGACAGCAACAGCAGCAGCTGTATCAGCACCTCCAGTATCTCAGCCAGTTTCAGCATCACCTTTGCCCACGGGCAGTATAGGCAAAACAAATCGATTTCAACTATTTCCCACAACATCATCTTCAACAAACAACCTAACAAGTAGCAGTTGCGCCACATTGGCGGCCACAACGATACAGCCAACGACAAATGCTGCAGCGAACCCACTTAATAACAATAGCAATAGCAATAACAATGGCCCGAGCAACAACACAATCAATAATTGCAGCAGCGGTACCAGCAACGCGCGGAACAACAATAGCGGTAAGCTTACACGACCAAATTGCTTTCCGGGAAAACGAGTCGTACATCAATAGCGACAACTCAATAGACAACAATCTACCACGATTCAGATTCGATCGTTAGCGCTAGTGGTTCCAATCAAAAACAGACAACAAAAAAAAAACGGGTTTATGTGGGAAAAAACAGTAATTCTTTGCAATCAGTTCTGTTCTACTTCGAGGGGCGAACAAAATTTGAATATTAATTCGATAACTTTACATTGCCCAAAATTATAAATAAAACAAAGTTATTCATTGTCCGTTTGGCTTGCCTCATTTGCAGTGTTATGTGCCAGTATACCCTATTCTGCTATGGAACTAGTTCTAGTGCCTCCTTTAGAGTCGTTTTATTTCCTGTTACACATGTATGACAATAGATACCAGTCAATCTATTAACTAACGACAGATCTTCTGGAATTTGACAACAAACTAACCGAAATTTGCTAGAGTGGCAGCTTTTTACATGGGACTACGATACGTCGTATACTTGTATAAACGGATCTGGCATATCCTTCCTAGACGCGTATCGACCGATACCAGAGACATCTTAGCAGCTAAACCACTATGATAACGTTTATGATGACCTTTAAAATACAATCCATGCTATGTCAGACCGTGTACCGTATTTCGGCCAAGCAGCTGATACTTTTGAGTAGAAAGCTCCCAATTCCGTAACACATATTGTCTTCCGAATTGCGATGCAATGTATCATCCTCTCGGATAGTTCTAGTTGCCGTTAGTGCTTGCTCGCCCAGATGTACAGGGATCACATTCTACAACCAGCATCTCGCTAAAGCCTCGTTATACCTCGCGAGGCTTCGTTTATTAATATTGTCTAATCAGCGGCCTCTAGCTATATTTTGTCGCTTACTGTATGGTGACTTCATAAAAATGGGTTCGCAGCGGCTATTTGTTGACATTTGGATATCCCGTTTTCCTAAACAGCCCTACCAGAATTGTTCATTCAGAATATGTTCGATAAGATGCCCTAATATTCTTGGGCTTCACGTGGTTACGTTCCTTTGGTGTTCTCCGACCATCTTTGTGACATTTTTCAAGGTTACTGTCAGCGTTAAGCTTCGTGCTTTTTCCTTCGTATTTCCCTGTTACGTTTATTATGGTTTGTCAGCAGCTGGCAAACTATTTCCTGTATTTATTTTTTGAGCATTATGTAACCAGTCCAATCGGCTTCATTATACGGCTATGAATGTCCTAATATTCCCGCGTTCACCTCGACTGATTCCTGTTATACGTTTATTGTTTATTATACATGTTTATTATTGTCTGTGACTTAAAGGGCAATCAATCGAACCTTTCGCGTATTTTGTGTTTCAAGGTTCAACGGTTTATCATCGCTGGTAGTCTGAACGTTAGCTCTAAATATCGTTCTAATGGCAGTGGCGTAAGCAATACTATTCTCTATCGCTGCCCTTTTAATAGAAACTTGTTGCGAATTGTAACAGCTTCTGCAGCAGCTAACAAGCTATGGCAATAACAGTAACCCGCTTGCTAACTCAGAAAACTTATTTGTGAACTTAAGTTGACAAACATCAATCACATACATTTCACACTCTCACGTCTATGAATTTAGTGCATTAGAATACTGTCAAATACTCACTAATATTTCCCTTGTTTGTTCAGGAACACCGAGTGGCAACGCTAGCAGTTACGCCCCGAAGAGTTCAGTAGCGCTGGCCAATCTCGACAACCTCATCCGTGGTACCCATCATCTGCCAGCGTCGGGACTAACCCGTCTCGGTAGTGTTAGCGGCGGAGCCATTACGACACAGGAAAATGAAAAAGAGAAAATTGCGAAGTGGACGGCGGTATTCGGTGCAGAGGACTACACGATCGTCGTAGCTCAATTGTGCAAATTTCATGAAGGTGGTGGACTCGGTATCTCGCTTGAGGGCACGGTAGGCATCAGTGGTCTAGCGCCATCGGTGTAAGGCAACCTAAGCAGCTAGGTTTGTCGTCTAATTAATTGCGCGCCATTTTCCGACTGTTTCGTCTAAATCTCGATTATTCATCGGTTAATCTGTATAGGCCAAAGAGACTGCCTTTCTATTTTGACGGAACACTCAACGCGTCATTCAGCCGAACCTGATTTCACATTAACTCACTAATGTGCAGTTAACCGCAAATCTTTTGGCCATATACTTTGTATGGGGCGTCTTACATTAATCTTCGTACAGCACTTCGCTGCATCTTTGAATACATGTTCTCTTATATTATCTTCATTCTACCTGTTTTCAATGCATTGATTTGTACGGCCGGACTTTCTCTTTTCCTTCTTCAACCTCGATGTAGGTGGACGTCAATGAAGCAGGCGAAGAGATCCGTCCCCATCACTACATTCGCTCAGTTTTACCAGACGGACCTGTTGGCCTTAATGGCGTCCTTCGCAGCGGCGATGAGTTAATCGAAGTCAATGGACGACAGTTGCTTGGCCTTGATCACCGTGACGTGGTCATGACGCTCAAGGATCTGCCCCTAAACGTCGAGATGGTTTGCGCACGACCGAAGAAGCCACTGCCGGCATCGGTAACTAGCTGCAGTCCGACGCCAATGACGCCAGGGGCAGGTGGCTTGCACGGACCCCATGGACATCATCACGCCTCCAAGGCGAAGTCCGATACCTCCCTGAACAGGTATGAATATGAACACAAATGTCAATTATGATTTGTGCTTGGGGTGAGGAAGATTGTAGTGTAAACCACTATAGTATAAATGTTGTTTGTGCCATTTATAGCCACTAACAATCTTCGGCGCGTGAAGCGGCCATACGCCGTTTTTCTTTGAATCAAGAAGAATGATACAGCCCCATGTTATTCTGGCAATGCTTTTGTTACATTATGTTAATATCGTGTGAGTTTTATACAACGCGTAAATGAAAATAATCTGAGACACTCGAGTTTTTGTTCCGTACTAAGTCACGGCGGCTCGGAAATTTGTGTATAGAACATGCAATTTTTGTACTGCGTAGCGAACAATAGTGACTTTTATTTCCTGTCTAATCACACCGCAGAGAGGCACCAGAGGCGAGTCTTTATGTAAACACACATTATTAGAATAGCGCAATCGTTAACACCTAGCAAGCATCAATTGGTGCAAGCCAGACAGTGGCTGTAAATACGCGCCCCCAGCATCCACATACATGTACGCATTTGTTTTATATATGTATATGTAAACCAGGACAGTGCTATATATATATTGGTACGGATTCGTCTCAATAGAAACTGTGAGAAAAAGATTTCGAGGGCAGACTATTCTTTCCCCAACAAACAATTTTTTTTTATTTTCGAAAGAAGACGGTGTATGCCGGCCGTCATTCTATCGTCGCAGTCGCTACTGTCTTTTGAATTCGCCCCCTGGCGGTAATCAAAGTAATTTCGATTTTTGTTTTTACTGTTTTTTTTTTCTTGTTAGACACTGTGCTGCATTGTCGCGCCATTGCTCATTTGCCAGAAACAATTCAGATATTTAGGGTAATGAAGAGGATCGCCTCGTCTTTTTTAAAGTCTTGGTCTAATATCAGGTTCGACCATGTTTTCCTTGCAAAGTTTCTCTGTCGTCGTCGTTTTAGACTTATGGCGATTATATATGATGAACTCCGGAACAGGAAACAGAAGATTTAACGAGGTCAGGGAGCCTTCAACGATGTGCCTGTAACTGGCATAGCTACTACATCGTAACGCTTCGTTCTATTGTTTCGGGCTGGATTTTCCTCGTTTCGTTTAGTTTCGCTTCTTTGTTCCAGTACGAACGTAGCCGCATCTAGACATAACCTTGAGTCCCTCTTATCAATGGAAGACGGACAGACCAAGCAAAAAAAAGGGGTTTCTTTTTGCAAACACTCGCCGATCACACCCTATAAACAGTCATTTAATTAGACTCAGTTTCTACTGGTTGATAGCGTAGATTAGCTAGGGGCAGTTTTGCTTTATAAGATTTGGCTTGTTCATGCTAATGTTAAAACTAACAGGATTGTCTCAGTATATTCTCTACTATCTATTTCGATAATGAAACCTATTTTCTGTAGCTGTCAGAGCAGCTGACAGAGTGACGTTCGACTACGCGTAATGATCACCTAAGACCTAGCGGGTTGATGACGCCATTACGATGGCGCTTTTGTCGATGCACTTAATTTGCCAAAGTAGGTACGCGTGTGGCTGCAGCTGGTCCCTAAGGCGTGAGCAGTGTGTCAACTTAATGCTAGAATTTCATATATTGATATGACCCATTGGCATCATTCAGTAAATCATAGTTATCGCGTTGCGCTTCTCGTTTAGTTCATAACCGCACTGTAATATTCACTGCGTTTTCTATAAAGAATATGTCAACGGCGCAAAAGACCATTCCCAAACCTAAAATAAGCACAAACTCTATTTTAGCGAGTTGATGTTTGTTACAATTGATGCTTTCTTCCAAGTCCACTTCACGACAAGCTCTAAGCAACCTTATCACCCGTTGAGCGACCGTATCAATCCTTAACCATTCATTACATAAGCTTTTTCGCTCGTTTTTTTTTTTGCTTACGTTACAGGTATAGTTCGGAGGACGAAGAAAGTGGGGGAGGTTGTTCTATGGGCTTTGTGAGCACTTCCGGCAGCTATGCGGGCATTGGCAGTAATTCGGGGGGTGGTTCCGGCGCTAATAACAAACTGAACAAGCTGCGATCGCGTTCGCTGGAGCCTTTGAGCGGGCTGGCGATGTGGAGCAATGAACCACAACTTATCGAGCTGCATAAGGCGGAGCGGGGTCTGGGTTTTAGCATCCTAGACTACCAGGACCCGATGAATCCCAATGAGACGGTGATTGTGATCCGTAGTTTGGTACCGGGTGGAGTGGCCCAACAAGATGGCCGCCTGATACCCGGGGACCGGCTGCTCTTTGTCAATGACGTAAACCTTGAAAACGCTTCGTTGGATGCTGCCGTCCAGGCGTTGAAAGGCGCCGCTAAGGGCCCCGTCCGAATAGGAGTTGCCAAACCCCTCCCGCTACCATGTCCGCATGACGGCAACAATGGCGCCAATGGGGCATCCGCTGGCGACGCAAGTGCTGGGCAGACGCCCTTGGGCGAAACTGGTACGCTTGCTGCGCTCGTCAAATCTGAGAGCTTCTAGACGGAAAACGATGAAAACTGACAATGAGAGAGAACGAATCATTGAACGGAGCACCGTTTGAAGGCAGAAGAGGTCACCGGAAGGAAAAACAGGGAAGAGAACCATATTGCAGAATGAATGCAAATGTGTCGTCTGTGGATGACAAGATCGATAAATTAGCTACAATGTTAAATTTGTGTGTAGTGAATGTAATCGAAGTTTTTTATCGACACTGCCTAGCATCAGCATCTCTTTCTCTGATGTCAGAACATCCAATGAAAATCCATCAGCTGTCCATAAACCTATTCAGCATTCTATTGAGACTTGTTGAAATAGACCGACCTGATCCTCCCTGATGTCAACAAACTTTTGTAAAATTGATAAACCAGTTATTAGAAGGATATTTATATTACCGCTAATGACCTGTCAAAAGTAGAATTGTAGAGGTTAGAAGCTGCAGGGGTCGATAACAGGGTTGATAGAAGTATAGAGCTTCTGGTTTGACACGAAATACACTAATAGTATTAAGATTGTATATCGATGAAAAATCGGAGAGCAATCGATAAAAAAAGACCCTGGGGTTGACAAAATGCTGATGGGCCTCCCAAATTAGGGTTTGGTCGATGTATTCACACTTTAATTGATCACTTCGGGTCAATCGACAAGAACGGTGAATTGACGAAACAAATGAATCAAGCCGGAGTCGCAGGCTTACCTGTCCAAATCGGGCCTTCTGCAATATAGTGAAGTAAAGTTGAAGTTCAAGTAAATGGCGGCCCTCAACCAGACGACAGACATTTTTCTGCTGTAAATTAGTGAAAAGGTGTATAAATCGGATCCAAAATTCCTAGCTACACTGCGGAGAGAAGATCCATGTTGTTAATAATAATACTGCGTACGCAAGCGAAGTTGCGTAAAGCCAGAAGAATATATATAAACGTTTTCGTTGTTCGACACAGAGTACTCCGCTGCACAGCAGGCTAAATGCTGAAACTCACGTTGTCTATGGCAGACAAACAAACACTTCACCCGTCGATTGCTGATACGGAAGACAGACCACCCTCGTTTTGTTCACTCGTTCCAAGAGACCACAAACAGATCATCAGCAAATATCTTACTATTATTAACAATAATAATTATTACTATAGCTAGATATGATAACATGAGAATGTCAGCACACCATTGTTAGGGAGATGCATCACGAAAAATGCTAATGGAAAGACCTAACCACTAGATGAGCCGGCCGTTTTTAGCATAGCTGCAAGTTACAACAAACAAAAGTTAAGAAGCTAAGACAGATAGCAAGCAGAAATGTATGAGTTCGAAGCACGAATTGAAGGAAGATCTGTGAGCAGGAAGGAAGAAAAGCTTATCCTTGCATCCGAGGGCAATCAGTCGATCTGTGCACGGATCGAATGTGACAAAAGATGCGCGTAAAACTCTATATATTATATATATATATACATGATAATGTTATTATACTTCATAGACAAACAAACTGCGAGGGACATTTCAATGTGAAAGCATCCAAGTGTTTGATTATCCGATAAAGAAAAAAACAACAGGGAAGAACTTTAATGATGATAATGGCGATAATTTTTGAAAACGGCACAAGAAACAAAATAGGATCTTCACAAGAAGTGGCTGCGAACGTCACCGCCGAAATTATTACGTAGTGACAAAACTAGTTTTGGGTATTGGCTGACAAAGACACTGAAAAATGAAAAAAAGCCGATTTATTTCGGCAAATTATAAGAGATGTCGTCGATCTGGTTAGCTTTTAGGCCAACCGCTAACTTTTTGAAGGAGTTCAATATATTAAAATTTCTAGCACTCTGTGTCATCCTACAAATAAGCAGTGACGGCAAACATGTAGCACTAGTTTACAACTTGAAATAAAATTGGAACGATGTGCTTTCGATAAAAATTAATTAAAAAAAAGACCAAAAAATAGTATGGAGTCAGATGTTCTATGTAAGGAAAATTTTTAACTACCGTTGATTTCGTTGGTCTTGTGAATATCCCAGAGTACCCTAATGCATAAAAAATGAAGAAATGTTTAGGATACAGGTAAGCTAAATTTATTGTCACGTTTAATACGAGGTAACTACTGGGTCGACGAGGAACGATGTTAATAAGTAAGAAATAGTGGTCGTTGTCCTGTCAAGAAACTCCTGTTAGTTAACGAGAAAAGAAGCTGCGTTCAGCAAAATACAATTGGAAATAAAAACAATTAAACAGACACCACTGGCGAACAAATAGAAGCCTGAAAAGGGCTACAAGAAGTATCAAGTGTGTCCTTAGCGTAGGAATAGTATCGATCCAGGCTATATGGAAAAAAAATGGAATGGAGCTGAAAAATAATTTTCCATTAGATACAAATAAAAAGATGGGGCTCATAATATAAAATACGACGTGTTTTTCTTAGCCCAAAAGGGCTTCACTGTATTCGATGTTATCACTACAAACATAATAAATATGTGATTCCAGACAGACAAATAGAAACGAAAGCTTCATTTGCCCACCTATGCAATACTTCGAGCATCATCGCTCATAGGTGCATTACAGCAGTTTGATGTTTCGAGTTCTTCGAGAGCGTCCGGTAACCTCGTAGAGGTATCGGAAACGGCTGGCTCCCAGCGCAAGACGAAGTCTGGCTATGCACGGGTTCGAACCTACACTATAACGTGTCCCTAAGATTAGCACACAAATAGGTCATCCAGTATGCTATAACAGGGACAACCAATAGTCCGTCTGTCAATAGCCAAGTTTGTATTGTCTATTGTGCCAGTATTTCCATCAGTTGCTTAACTAATCACACATTGTTTCCAAAACGAACAACAATAAGCTGTACATTATGTTCTCATTATTATTAATGACTGTCGCCAAGGCCATGCCATTTTTCGAACGGGTCACATCAGCGTTGTGGCATATACCAGAATGTCATGCAGATACGTTCATAGGCCATCTCATCAATACAGATGGTACGATACTTAAGAGATCTTATTTTACGTGTCACATAGCTGTAAAGTACTACGTGACCGTCACGTTTGCAAACAAGCTTCTCCGGAAGCTCCGGACAATTGTATCGTTTGAAAATACAGCGTATGTGTAGGTAGCTTTCGGAATTTTAGTTGACTTTGAAGCAGGCTAAGAACTACCGATGTATTTCAGGTTCTGATTTACTGTGCCCCCCTAGGAGGGAAGACTGTTGGACAATCTGTTTTGGCGGAATCACTATGAAAGCATTATATAACAATACACTAACAAAAATATATGGAACGACAGCAATGCCATAGTCTGTATGTATGGTTGATTGATTAATGTTGCTGAAATACAAGTTCGCCCTATATAAGTCGAGTCAAGTTTTTAAGCCAAGGCATTACATTTTTTGACTACTATATTACAGTTTCCAGTAAAAAGTGTGAAGGGTCTAGAAGTGCGTTCGGTGTTTTCTTCACAAACCAGTAAATGGTTATCGTCAAATTGGGCAAAAATGTAAAATATATCTCTTTAATATAGAATCGATATTTTGGGGCGAGAAAATATTTCTTTTTCGACAACGTCCGGCAGTCCGTATCAACGTTAGTAGCCGTTACGTAAAGCTCAGTTGGTAAACGACAGATTCGGCCTTACGTAGACGTCGGCGGACGTGACTCAATATTAGGATATCTATCAGAATCCAATAGGAGAACGATTCAACATGTTCTAGCGTTTCCGGAATAGAATCTAAAGCCGACAGTGAACGATTATCGCTGAACGGATTTAATATTTAATAACAAAGACGTATACGTTATACCAAATGTACCGTCTGTTTTGCAAACGGTTTCAGTAAAAAATCTAAAGTTTCAACCATTATTCCTGTATTTAAAAAAATTAAGTAATTATACCATTATATAGCGAAGTAATGGACCTAATTAATGTATAGTGGGTCACTTGCTATCGCTATATCGTTCCATTTACATGTTGCTTTTATCATGAATGCACAAAACCCTAGCGCTTGTTTTAGTCTTTAGTGGCTTATCGAGTGTTTACCTATAAAAATGCATAATTATTTCGCTATAGACTAAACGCTATAGAGCCTAACTCAAAGTGCTCTCCCACTCACTTCCCTTTTGAGGTAGCTATTATTTTCTTTCTGCAATGCGGAAAACTGCTATATATTCGTTATTACTTGATCAGTCATTTAACCTTGTGTTCAGCTTCTGGTGTAGGACACTGCGGTGCTGATCTCGGAGTCTTCTAACTTCAAATTGGGCGCTCCTGGGAAAGGGAAATTGAAAGAGTAGCGCATCGATGCTGACGCTTTCGCGCCAAACCAACGGGCGCATTCGATATTGTCCTGCTGACCGAAGCAGTGGACGTTGTGCTAACGAAATCTATAGGTCTTGTAGACGAGACAAATTTATCAATGTGTAATGTACACAATATTAATATCATTCATTTTGAGAGCTTTTATATTTAATAGCGCCCTGGGTGACGGGAAGCAATCGAAGCAAAGATAAGTGCGTTTCGTGACGAGTGAAAATTTGCAATCATTATGTTGATTAAACCCGAATGGACGACTTTTCGAGCTTCGTGCCCATTTCTAGTTTTTCTTCGATGCTCCTCGTATGTTGACTTGTGCAAGTGGGTTTGTATTGTGGTTAAAGATTTCCATGGTTGAACTTTTCTGTTTGGATAGCCGTATGTTACAAAGAACTTTAGAGTGCACGACGCACAATTTATTTGTCGGCATCTTGAGCTCGAAACTGGTACCAATCAATACGTTATTATTATACATAGAAAATTTTTTGAGCAGAAAGCGCCATCTACCGAGAGCACTAAAATAACACTACCAACATACAGCCCCATCTGACAGCCCTTTTCTATGTACAGTTAGGATTGGGGCCAGTTTTGCTTGAATAAATATACCTAGATTTTGTGTAGGAAGTGTTTGGAAGTTTCTCGATTTCATTCTAACCTCTAAATTCGATTTAATGTCACATACTTGCTCAGTTTAAATAGAAGGAGGCCCCATTCAAACAAGTGTTAGAAGCGGCTTGAATGAGCCACAATGAGTAGTACATTGATAACAATCGGTCTTCATTAATCACTCGATTGACTGGAGTGGGTTGTAGTCGTTAAACACTGAGAGGGCAGTCTAACGTTGCCATTACACTTATAGCAGTCACAAGTGCACAAAATTAACCGAAATTACTTCTTAGTTAGACAGCGTAATATACCAGAACGGAGTAACATGCCAGCAGAGAATGCCCGTTATTAAAATGCTACAGTTACATGGTTTAGTAAGCATTTAATGCTTAATGTCACCTATTTTGTTTTTCAGATTTCAGAACTGTAGGAACGCGGCAAAGCTGAGAGATCTGGACGCCTTTCAGTATGTCTGACTCTGGAGAACTGCATTCGCCTTCGGCGAAGATAACTCGTCGATCACTGTCAAAAAATCCCAAAGTAAAGAGTACTCAATTATCGGCTTAGAAATATACATGTACTAAAATAGTCACCGTAAGAGATATCGTTGATGATAATCTGATATATTAACCAAAAGCTTGTCACTCGGCAAAATCCCTACAATTTTATTAACAGGGTAGAAATTTGGAGAGTACATTCGAAGCGAAAAGTCACGGCGATCGCCTAAATCAGGAGAAAAAAATCAACAGCGCAGAAGCGATGGAACGTGAGGATAGCTACAGTTGTAAGCCACATTCGTTTAATAGGTGTGTGTGTGTCCATATATATATATATATATATAGAGGGACACCTAAAAGCAGACTCTTTTTTATAAGACTACCTTTTAAGACATTTTAAAAATGCAAAGGCTCAAAATGGCCAAAGAGTTTAAAGAAGTACCCAGCCTCAAAAAGACTAAGCGTTGAAGTTTATCTGTACGGCCCAATTACCATTAATATTCTGCTCTTTAAAACAACTTTCAATTTCTACATAAAAGATCCAGGGGGTAAATGGCTTTTTGCGCCGATTTGATTTCCACTAAACGTAATGTTTCATTGACACAGGAAAACTACAGATAAACAATCAAAAGCATATCTGAAACGGAAGCGTGATTCTGCGCCAGGCAGTTCGGGTAAAAGCCTATCAAACGAAGAGCTGGAGACCGATCCCGACGTTCTTATGCGACGACAAAAGCAAATAAATTTTGGCAAAGCGACCGCCGGATACAAGAGGTACCATATTTTTCAAGTCTGAACAGTACATCTTACAGTTCTCCAGTTTCCACTTTAACATTTACGCTCCTAATGTGTAAAACCTTATTCGTTTTCGGTATATGATGGCCGCAAATTATAAGCAGCGTAGGCAATGGTATGTGACAAGAAGGATAGGTTCTAGAAATATTTCCGTATTTTTGATTGAGCAAAACGTTTTTGCAGAACGAATCTAGTAAAACTGCCTTAGCGTTCGGGTCCGCGTTTGAACTACTATTGTACATAGCATACATACCCTAATGTTCGGTAGAGTATATCGATAGCAGGGGCTTGTGGTTCCTTAGACCTTTATTATGTTATATTTCTAATTTCATCTACTACGTCTTTTATAATGCTAGCATTTTACATTAGAATTGAAAGTCTACTCATTGCTTAAATTATCAATAGATGTCTAGTCCATCTTATCGCTTCTTATTCTATTATTCAGATATGTCGAGATGGTACCTCGTGAAAAGCGTACGTCGTTGCATCCCCAGACACCCCGGAAAGAGCTTAAGTACAGCCGGCGCTCTTGGGATATGCAGGTAACGCTATGAACTGACCTGGTATTTATTTTACATACATGCTGACTCTAAAATAACCATTTACCTGGACAAAATTACCCTCGAGCGAAAATGCCGGTTATATCCTTCGGGCAGATCTGCTTAATGCGTTCTCAATACTAACTTATTCCAGATTAAGCTATGGCGGCGCGCTCTACACGTCTACGATCCATTAGAAAATGAGCATAGGTCGGAAAGTTCTGAAGAAAATAACACTCAGGGATCGTCTGGAGAAGACATTAAAAAAGAAATTTCTAAGGAAAATAGGCCACGTATCACACTGAATTAATATAGATGGTTGATGTCGAAAATTGGTACAAGAGATTGATTCAGCTTTATGACTCAATGTTTTATTTGTTCAACAGTGTCGTGTAGAGAACGACAGATAAACTGTAAGCTGGTTTTATTGGCTTGGCCAGTTTGGTAAACAGAATTTTTTTCACACCAGGCACGAACGGACTCAGATCAAAAACCTTGCAGCGAATTTTGTCAGAAATATATGCCTATATGAAAATTCAGTCGCTACATTGGTGGAGTGGTTTTATGAAGGGATGGTTAGAGCTTCGCATTTAAAGGGACTAATTTTCGATGTGCTTTTTTCAAATGTTGTATCTGCTAAATTCATTTTTATTAAAGCATCTTGATGAATCCTTATTGGTCCATTGTTTTATTTCACGTACATCATAATTGCTTGACAATTACAATGTATATAGTGTCATTTTTCAGGCTAAAGGCGTTGTGTTGAAAAACTTGAAGCTCTCCGTTGATAATGGACCGCCAAACAAATCGTTGTTCGGTAGCGCTTTTTTATGGACGAAACAGTTCTCGTCAGTGCGAATGACAATTTCATTGTGAAGTACAGTACACACTGGGCAATTTATGACGCACTGGAACTTCCTTAGTTTGAAGTTCTGACATTCGGCACGTTAATGCACCGTATTTCATTATAATCGAACAATTAAGCTCGAATGGCCATGTAAGTTACTTTTGCTGCTTCGAATAACTAGTCAGCTATCAGTTAAAAACCTTTACTTGGAATATTCGACATGTACAGGCTACTGTCTTTTTACGTACACTACCCGTATAATAACTATCCACAATACTTTTGAAATTTTTTGCAAAGCCGTCTTCGCCTACCAAGTGTCATATGGAAGCATTTAATTGTTTGTAATGCCAGTCGCTGTGTATGAGAGCTAAAAAGACAGCTAGCTATCACACACCCTGGTAAAGTTTTAAATGGCCCTTATTTGTCTATGATTATTTATTTACTGTGTAAAATACTTATCAAAATATATATTTAGTATAAACGGAGCAAATAGGTATCGCGCCAGTCAGAGGTTATATTTGTTTAGATAAAGACCAGATACTAAGATATTTGAGGTGGACGGACAGCTGTCAGCAAAAGCACAGCTGGTAATTATTACCTGCGTATATCTATATACACGTAATTAACGTTTCATATAAGAAGAAAATGGCGGTGTATTTTAAATTAAAATAATCGAGAGTTTACAGCAGAAGAAGGTATAACTATCTATACAACTATCTAAATAGCAAAAATGATACGGCACAAAAAATAGTAAAACAAATATTAATTGTACGTAAGTTATGTAAAATCCTCATTTATTGTTGTGACTATGATTAGAATTTTGAGTAAATATAATACATCAATTGATATCGATTGTAGTATTTGTGACGGTTTAGGATTCTGTGTAAAAATATATTACTATCATCATTTTGATGTCTGAGATTTGTTCGAAGTATGATATGCCGAAACTAACCAATTAAATAACAAAGTAGAGCTGGCCTAAAAAAAGCACATTTAGAATACTTAGGCTAGCTCAATGTTATCACTTTTTTTAAAAAATATTTGTTTAAATACGCTAGCTTCAACAAGCAATTTTAGCTTGTAATGACATGATCCAGCCAGATTAAATTACCGTCTATAAGAGAAGCTGCATCCAAAGGGAATCTTAGCTCTGTCACGTCTGTACGCATATGTGCATCAAGATTTGTATTAATGTACTGCATTGCACTTTTTTTTTTTCGTATACGACAAAATGGAGCTGATAGTAGTAAGGTTCAAGTAATTTTTGTTTTACACTAAAGTTTCACCCAGAAATGATCATATATGTTTCTGAAGGTAGGTATTTTTATTTTTACTAAATTGATTTATCTTCGGGAAAAGTCTTTAACCAAACTTTTTAGTTAACTGATTTAGGATTTTTCGAAATTTAGGTCTTCTATAGTTGGAAAAATCGAAGGAAAAGCATACGTGCCGTTAAGTCTAGTAATTTATGATTTGCATAGCTGCGTTCTTTCTTTTCAATATATATGTATATATAGCTATTGGTTATATATATATATATATATATATATATATATATATATATATATATATATATATAGCTATTAGCAAAAAATATTCAGCAATTCACTCTATTTACAAGCAATAACTAACAGATGCAGCTAGGCCTAACGGTAGCCATTAGGCACATAATGGCACAAAATTTCCCTTCGCCACCAACGAAAAATATCATCGAAGTTTTCGATAGGCACTCGATGCTTGCATGTATTAAAAGTTATTAATCAATCGAAAAATATAAGTTTTTAAAACAGAATTATACAATCTTGGAAAAAATCATGAACGTCGTTGTAATTCTTGTGTTGGTTTAGAAATATCAGCATAAAAAATTATCTTAGTGCAACTTTTTGATTACCCTGTATATATGGCATAATATAAGGCCTTTCGAGTTAAGGGCGATGCTTAAAAGTCGTGGCTGATTTGCGATGGTGGGACTTCGTACGCTCAACGTTTCACAGACAAAATAAACATGGTCAGCTTTAGGCTGACATTACAGAAGTCCGTTGCTTTCCTTTTATCTTTCTGTTAACTGTATACTGCTCTATATATAAGTAGACACGAGTGAGCAACTTGTCTGAATTGCTTTTTCGTGTAAAAGTTTAAGGCAGATTACTATCATATACAATACACGCACTCCGACAAAGAAATCTGTTATTTACAATTGAGGTTTACGCACAAAACTCGTCTCACAGAGATTCCTTTTTCTGTGCGAGCTGGTCGTTAGGTTTAACATCGTTATCCTGGTTAAGATGTCGTCACGTGTTGTATACTAAACTACAGTTCCTTGGGTTCTGTTGGTAGAATAGGCGACTCGTCTCCTTCAATGGCCACGGGAGGAACAAATGCGTCTCTCAATGGCGCCCCGTCTAGTCCACGATCCTTCGATGCGGGAACACCTACTCCCATTCGGGCTATGATGAACTCCCACAAATGCATTTCTAACGCATCTACCCCGGCCAACGATATAGCCATAGGACTACAGCAAAATGAGCCCTGGAATAGTTGCGTTTAAAATAGCCACAAGTTACATACGTGAATAATTAATTCGTTAAATTTTCGTTCTAAAAATTCGTTTATTCATTTCGCACTTATTTTAATGATGATATAGAGTAACGCTCAAAAAAATTGTTGTTTTTCGTGTTTGTATATGACTATCCTGATAACTTTGAATCACTTGCAACATACAACTACATCTGTTCCAGGTGTATTTCCGGATTCTAATACAATTTAACCTTGCTAAGCTCGACGTGTTCAAGAATTATCATGTTAAATACAATTATATATATACCATTGGTGATGTATAGACTGAATCCTTAGAAAAAGTGTCGTACGGGGATATCTTTCTGGTCCGAAGAAGCTTTGCAAGCGGCCTGGCCAGAAAACGCGATCGACCCATGTAGTCCCTCGTGTCGGGCCTGATAATATCGTCGCTGAAAAGAACAGCTATTGAGTCTTCGAGTTCAGCTTCCTCCTCAACGCTGCAATCAGGGCCGAGTGTGTATAGAAGTTGCAAGATAGCTCCATGACTTAGCACAATACCTGGTCATCATAGGGAAAAAGTGGCACAATTTATTTTTTAACTATTTTTCTTTAATCAAACATGATGACCGTACTATCTGAAAAAATATTTTCCTGTCTCTTCAGCAGAGTTTTGTTAGCTCAAGTAGCTAGGAAAATCATAACAAATGTTTGAGTTTTGAACATATCCTATCTATGCTCCTATGCCGTGTCCGACTTGAAGAACAGGTAAGTTGCAAACCGAGTTGTGCTTCCGAGGAGCGAAAAGACAATTAAGTAAGTAGTAGAAAGAGCAACTGCTACTCTTGAGCACAGATCTTTACTATTAGATCCTTTAGTATGAAACGTGACAAACTGATTAGTCTTGTATTTTAATATGGAATTATTTTATAACGGTGCAACACCTAGTGGCACGATTGTTGTATTCGAGGTGTGCTAATACTCTTTGTGATGGAAGAACGTGTACACAAATATCGTCACTTGGGCTTTTGTTGTAGTAATCTGTGAAACATCAGAAAATTTAGATAATCTCGAATACGAGTTCCCTATTGGAATCACTTCGGTAAAGACTGTTCGTCGTATAACCCTTATTTTTGCTGAAGGCTCTACTACTAAAAACACCATAAGACGTACGTCAAAAAAAATTAGAAGGGAATTCAAAACAGTCAAATAGGTCTTTTTGATCTTTCCGGCCCTCGATGACGGTCGCATCGGTAGGCGAATAGAACTGAGACATAGCCCTAAAACTAATGTACCGTTTCAAAACTCCATAGCGTCTGTTTGGGGTCTCCAGGTGTGTGAATTTTGGTTCGTCACTTACGACTGAAGTAAACAGTCAAAAATTGGAGCAAATAATGAAAAACATTGCATTATGTAGCCAAGAATAATGAACAGTGGTAAACCGTTCCTATTGCACGACAATGTTCGATTTCAGGCCGCAAGAATCACAGTGGCAAAAATATAGGAGTAACAGTTGGAGGCTTTCTGTCATCCGCCATGCTTTCCAGACTACCGTTCTTTCCATATTTCGATAACACCTTAATAAGAGAATTATTCAAATTCAAATTTCAACAACGTATCATAATTGCAAAACTTCATAAACTTTCCTATAGCAGCGGAATAAGTAAGTTGCCACCCATACACCGAAACGTCATAAGTAATAATAACGCATAATCCTATTAACTTTAAAAAAAACTAAGCGAAAAGTTTTAATGGTTGAGGTTAATTACGTCACGTTCTATGCTAAACGACCTAATACTAAAAATGGTTAAAAATGGAAGTTAAACCTACAGATAACTATACAGTAACGCATTGTTTACTTTTGAAGACTTCATCTTAGGCGTTTTCAAACTAAGTAGTAAATATTAAACTGTTTACCTCCTCTGGCCACGTTGACAGTTAGCGGTCTGTGAGGTGCTGCTGATCCAAATCGTGGGATCCACTTTTTAACGGCATGCCCAAGGTAGTGGATATCGGAAGAGTTCAGTGGAGCCACCATTCTGCCTCAAAAGTTGAGTAAACGTTAGATAGATTTTTTAGGCATCTTGCGCCATGCACGATGGTTGTCGAAAGAATAAAATCATAGAGTGTGTCACAGCAGCCTTACCTGCGAAGGTTCTCGATGACCGCGAAGGTTGTGTCACTGGCTAAAAATACCCACCTATTTTGCTTTCCCTGAAAACGCTTGAGAAATACCTTGAAGCATAAATAAGGTAAATCATTATGGGTTACAGCTTCATTCTAAAGTGTTTACTGTTGACAATGCTTTTTCAACCAGGCAATCCGTCCATATTTATTAACGAAATTTCTTTCTGCTTCCAAAACGTTCGTAACATTATACTCATTATGCGTAATTACGTAATATTACGTAATGTAACGATCGCATTACGTTATGTAAACGATTACTTAACTTGATATATATATATATATATATATATATATATGAATACTTTTAATAACCTCTCGGATCGTGCGACACAGTAGATGGCCGTCCTCAGATACTTTCACCGTTGTGGGCACAAACTTATCTTCAAAGTTTGCCACAAAATCAAGGGAATTACAATGGCGACCCCAGGTACCGACAACGGCGCGCGCCTACAACCATAAAAAAAAAAGTTAAGTTTAACCCACTGATACTTAAACCAAGCGTCAATGTTGCCCTTTGCAGCAAAAAGTTCACCACAGTAATATCCACTTCGTGCTAATTACATCAGGTACCTCCTGTCCAATACGGGAAATTGTTTGTTTACCAATGGGATATATAACATATCGACCGACAATTTAATGCTTCATAATTGTTAGTTAACTGATAAAAAAAGTCTCCAGTGATTAGGATGATGTATATTTACCTGGCGTCGATTAGAACTAAACACGATGCACGTGATGGGTACGCGATCAAAGAGGTACTGCGCTTCTGAGACGTTTATTCCAGCTTTGTAGAGATCTCGTTGAATGCTGGAGATCCTAGTGACGCCTTCTTCAGAGAGCCATCGAATGTACATATGCTCCTTAAGAACCGACGAAATCATCGAAAAATACAAACGAATCATAATTATTAATTTTATCATATGAAGCCTAGGTATATGATACGTATTGCTCAGATTTGGATAATAACTGGCAAACGCTGTTGCCGATTAATAAAACCTGCACTCTTGGCTAATGAAATACGTCATAATCACTAGCATATATTTTCAACAGGAAGTCGGAACGACATGTAAAGCAAGTTTATCGAGAAAAAGCATTTCACCAGATCAACAAAACGATCCAACTAAATACTACTGATGGGTTAGAGCAATTGTAGTCGACGTTATATTATATATATTATAAAACTTAATATATGTACCAGTATTTCTAAGAGGATTACCAACTATTTTAAAACAAACTTTGTTTATGATCATTCTTAACATTGCACTACCGTCTTTTACTATTGTCATCACAAAAATTAACTACAAGAAAAATGGCACGCCGACTACCGATCCTAATTTCATTTTTATACATTTATATAATATTAAACCGGCAGAAATTGGCATTGCTAGGTCTAGAACTCGCCTAGGCGGCCTCATTGTTATGTATCGTACACGAAAATTTCTGGTATGAATAAAGTTCTTTTGCCTTATGTAATAATAAACTAAATGTACGTAGTGATGTATAGTAAGAATGATCGATGTACTCAACGAGCTTTACCTCTGTGAGATTGTGGTTCGATGTAACGCTTATCTGGTTCGATTGCCCGATAATAAGACGAAAAAAGATAAACGCTACCAGGGAACCCAACAGAACACCTGTCAGGAATATGAGATAACGGCGCCCCCAGTGGCAGTAGCAGCGACCCGGTCGACAGGGCCATAATTCTCTTTGAAGCCATTGCACCATCTAGCGCATTAGCGGAGAGTAAGTTAAGAAACAGTTGAATGTACATTTCATCCGAGACTAAAAACAAGCTGAAATGAAAAACTTAAACGTATTTGGTAAGTTTGCAACGAGCTCTGCTGTACATAAATGCAGTCGTGAACAGCTTGCCATCTGCAAGTCCTGATTGCGCTTGTAGCGCCGGTGGCCTAATTAATCTACTTGGGAGAATAGAATAAATAGATCAATTCAACAAGATGCCGACTAGTAACGGACGCCAAAGATTTGCATTTGTGTATAAACAGGCCGCATTGGCGAGGAGTTGTAAGGTTCCAGAATATAAATCAGAAGCAAAGGGCATTTTAGGTCACAGTTTAACACTAATACATTAGACTTAAACCCCACAGACTAAAACGTTTGTAAAATTCGTTTCGCACATAAGGTCAGGTCAAGTTGTTTGTGGTTTGAACATTGACACCAATTAGGCGCATTTACTTAACGCTTATCTTATATATATGCTAGGTTTTATGTGTAAAACATAGATGAATACTCACTTTAAACATTGCAGAAATGGGCTTTCCATTAATTTTCCAAGGCCCTTGGTAACGTTTTGTTCGGCTTGCCTATTGCAGAGTCAGAGAGAGGGATGACAACAACGACGCCACTGTGAACGACTAAAATAGTTAATTTACCACTAACAAATGCTATTTCTATTTGTTTGTCTTGCTCCTACGGATAATCGGACGCCAGACTATCAGGAATTGAATATCGCTCGTATCACCTTTGTGGTACATCGAATAGACGCTAACTAAATGAAATATATTCTCATTCTCGCGAAACTGGACATAATTACATTACAACAATTTTCTAAAAAAAAATTAGCAAGCTTTCACTTACTGAAAAATTCTAGTTAGAAACGAAAGTCGCGGGGTAGATCTGGAAAAGCTTGTTCCTTCGACTTGCTCGATTATTCGTCTGGAACGACGCTGGATCACGTAATCTGTAGCCGTGCAGACTTCAACAGACAAGCATCGTTGTAAATACGTAGAGTAAGGTAAAAAAAACGAAATGTAATTAGGATCCATTAGCTAATTGTAAGCCTGTCGTCGTTAGGCGGTGAACATCGGAACAAACATTGTGCCATTATCAGAAACTATTATTGACACTACCATAGGTGACAGAGACCTAGGTTTGTCCAGACTGGCACGAAATGATTTGACAGTAGAAGAGGAAACGGTTTCATAGACGGTAAGATATGAGTACAGTATCATACGCTGCCCGGCAAAATACGATATATTGTCGTTGGATGCTTTCTTACGACCAACTATCAAAACAGAGTAAAATAGATCTTTTAGAACAACATCGTATGATAGGCTAAAACGTACACCGACGGGCTCTGTTTGAAAAACATCGAGAGGCACGTTGCTTTGTTCATTGTTATTCACGATCTGTAGTAAATGCTCGAGTTAAATAAATGCTCTAGTTAATAAATAACTGGGCCATTGATCGACGAATGCGTTTGACATAAGTAACATACTAATAAGATAGCTGAAATAATTTTAGGATAGCTTTAATCGGTCTATCCGTAAACCATTTCGACCATTACAAACGGTCTCCTTATAATAATAAAGCAGGTAAGGAAGAAGGTTCATAATAATTAAGCAGGTAAGGAAGACGATCTACCGAGGTCCTACGCCACCGCCCACTGCTTCGAGGTATTCAGGTAAATCGTTTATTCCTTTGAGGGCTGCAGTCCCTCAGACACCCCTAATAAGGTTTTAAACAAACTTTTGTCGTATAGCATATTTTAATTGCAGAAGGGTCAAAGGGTAAATTGATCCGGGATTTGCCATGTTTCTACTTATTTTCTATAAGTTCATACAATAATTGAAAGAGCACAACGCAGGAGTGCAGCGTAGCTATCGATCTGGAAGCACTAGGGACGTTGCTTCCGTACTACATAAAGCGGCAATTTGGCACGGGCGAAACCTGTCGAAGTCGTCATTTGTTCAACCTTATGCGATACCTGATAACCTACCAGTGAACCGATTATTGGTGTGGTCGCAATTCCAGTAAGACCGTTTGATTTTGAACATTATATAATACCTCATGCAATTCCTACTATGCAATGTCGCTTGACGGTAGACTATTGTCTTCCACAGTGGCAACAACAGCTACCCGAAAAAAGGTGGTCAGATTCCCATGCGCCAGTTACCACGCTGAGTACTAATATGCGGCAACCGGCCTTCAAACTGGGCAGCAATGATATCAGAGATACCTATACCCGTCCCTTTTTAAAGTTTGTTTTGATAGAACTTTCGGCTTTGGTGTGTTAAGTACTGACGGGTATGCTCGCACAAATCGACCCTTCTCGTAGTCCTCTCAGCAGCCAACACCTCACTGCGGTCCCCAATATAGTTGGCGCCGGAGGATACTTGATGATTTATGAAGTCTGCTGTATTATGTTTATTATAACACCCACGCGATTGCCCTCTATGCAGAAGGAAGCGTTTCGAATGTCTAGATGCTTATGAGAATCGGTAAGATTCGTATATGCGAAAAACTATCGTTTCTGCATTATCTCGTTAAGGATTTATAGATCATCGACTAGGTTAGTTGGAAAAACCTGTTATAGAGGTATAATCGGTCTAGTGGGAAATTGTCGCGACGATTTTTACAAACTAATATATCTAGCAACTATTCTGCATTAAATTGCTACCGGTTCTTGAGCCCCTACCGACAAGTGACAGTGGTTTTGGTTCGGTACTTACACAACCTGATAACACACTACGCGTATACTTGTTGATCAGTTTACAATCCGTATATTAATAGCCAACAAAAAGACCGTTAGTTTATTCTTAACACACTTTTATTGATTTTTATTTTTTTATAATCCGTGACGTCCGTTCGTCGTTGCATTGGTCTTCCGATGAAATGAACTTCTCCCAATAATCGGGTCCTCTTTTTCAATACTAGTCGCTACCACAAGCTAACGTCGACCTCTGACGCTATCAAAGAGCAATAGAAACTGTTCAAAGCTTCTACTAAGCTTACTCTAATTACTACCGATGTGAAATATGGTCCCCGCCAAAAATGTATACCTCCATCATATGGCAAGCTCATATACGCATTCACATCCGAACTAAACTCTTTAGAGACACAGATTTCTACCCTTCATCGTGTACAGACGATCGTATCGATGAATTTTACTTCGTTCCGGAGTCGAATGATCTTCTGCATAACATTTCTAATTTACTCGTACTTCTGTAGGTGCACATCATCGTTAGGCAATCCGAGAAATCTACCAGCCGGACCGGCCAGTATCTATCTCACCAGATCTATCAACAATGCCATTGCTATCGATGTCCCAGTTGCATTACATTTAGAATATTGTCGCCATATTGGTCAAAGTGTATTTATAGTTTAGACAGCCTCTAGTATGTGTCGCTACTTCCCATCTCGAGTCTGGAAAAAGTCGTTTTGTAAATTGAGCTCTAATAATATCGTATATCTATAGAAATCGATATTCGAGTATTCAAGTTAAAAGGAGGATTGGGGCGGCAAATGAGGACCACAACTCAGTTTTGGCGAGGACTCGTACATTGAGTGTCGATGCTTCCAATATACTTATACTAATCCTTTCTCCATTCCCTTTTGTCTCACACCCATCTCTTGTCAATCGCTCGCCATATATATATATATATATATATATATATATATATATATATTGGCGTCGTACAAAATATATTATGTACACTCTCAATTCTTGTTGTGTATATAGTTTTGTCGTTTGAGTCCTACCTGTTCGAGTCTTTTACTGCTGCTAATTATCGGTTAGTCGTTTGCGACCTCTATTTTCATCCTTTTATGATAGTAATTAATGATATAATCTGTTATACTAATTGAACTAGTCATCTGAATATGCTCCACTTGCCGATAATACCACCGTGGTCTGTCAATCTACTGAGAGAGCCCGGGAAGGCGATTCCCTGAGGGAGTTGTCGTCAGTGGGAACTCTGCGTTTACCCGACTACCGACAATAGATCCACATAGCAGCAGCACTACCATATATATATATATGTCTTATGCTTATTAAGCGTTTCATGTTTAGTTGAATAGGGACCGATCGGTGTTCGGATGAATTGCATTCTGCAAGCGAATCGAAAATTACAGAGACAACTCTGTGATATTTCTCCGTTGTGTGCCGTTCATTCTGCGTCTTGCGCTAGGTTTTCCAGAACGCCCGTTCGTGTTTTTGTGTCAAGCTATATTTACAATGATATAATTGTATCGTCTCAGATTATAGCCGATAGCTCCACGATGCTTCTTTTGAGATAGATCACCACGTAATTTTCAGCTTTTGCTATATTTGTATAGGCTCTGTTGTCCTTTACTGAAATATCAAAAACAACATTTACTATGATCTCAGCAGAAGCTTCGTCTATTCGCTGTTCTTCGTGTTTGTTCGACGATGAACAAGTTGTTATGTGACGCTACTGCTGCTGCCTGGTGGTCCCGTAACCTTTTGGTAGAGTAGATGCGTCTGGCGTTGTTAGCTGCTACGCTACGTTCGAGAGACTGGCTAAAAAGAACGTACAAGCATCGCGACTGAATTATCAATGGTAATTAGTCCAATTGCGTTTCGAAGCGTTTGGATACAGTAAATAAATTGATCTAACAACGATTTGCAACAGGGCGCAGGATCTGTCGAGATTCATCGTGGCGCGAAAATCGTTGTCTCGTAGATGAATACGACATAGCTGAAGATGTCCACTGAACAGGTACGCGGCAGCGTTACATTTGCATCCGTTACAGGCCAATCAAAATGGTTACCAGGCCAAGGATAATAAAATAGCCACGTTGCTCGGAATCATGCGTTCATTCCTAGATGGGAAATCCGGCCAAATTGTTGCTGTCGCCATACACGTTTCGCTTTCTTCATGTGTATCTGTATGTCTATACTAAAAACAATGTCAAAAACCAACAGAAAAGAGCGTGAAACACATTTTCATAGTGTGACTAGCGTGGGCGTATATTTCTCAGCTGGTTATTTTTTTCATTTTCTACACGTGCGGCATTTTTAGCTTTCTCTCACTGCCATTTTCGCCCACTTCCGTTTATCATTTTAGCAAAAATCGTTCTTTTGTCACGAGACACGCTACCCGCCCCATGTCATTATGTCTTGTTATTGGACGATCCTGACATATCGGGGTCAAAAGGTCAGCTAAACCTCGTATGCTTCCTTTTCTAGACCTAACGTTTCTGCGCATCCGGTCTACCATGTTACTAATTCAGCTACTAAACTATACAGAAACATTTCCTAGGTTGTGTTACAAAAAGACACTATTGTGTCTTTTTGAAGCTGACCGCAATTCCGTCTGACGCCGTACCCAGGTTAGCCGTTCCGCTATTCTGTGATATGAAGTGATACGTTTTCGCAACACCTTACTAGACGCACTATTCTAAACCTGTATAGGCACTATTCAGGTTTTCGGACGTTCATTGTATCAACAGGCCACATTCACGGCTCGCGTGTGCCTAAACTTGATCTTTGCATATGTATAATAGAATAGCTTAGGATCGAATATATATAACGCCAATAACATCTATTGTTGTCACAGAATTCGGTTATTGATAAATGGATCCGCCTCGCACGCAAGTAGGCACGATCTCAACTCTAAGCAATGGTTATGCACTTGACCCTGTCGACACGTTAGGTGCGCGTCCGCTCCAGGCGCATGCTTCATGGTAAGAACACAAAAGGAACGCCACCATGTCACGATTCTGGAACAGGGGTAGCAACTACGTATTTACTATTCCACCGCGTCACTCCCTTTTCTCGTTGTTCTGGACTCGTTTTGCGACGCGATCCTAAAAATCCTAAAAAGCTGTTATAAATTCGCTGACGCGTATCATCTTTGACGTCTGTTGTTTGCTTCCGCATCTCTCGTACGTCTCTCACCGCCTGTCCTTTACTGGCCTTTGCTCAGCATCTTCACATAATGGCAGTATATCGTCCCGAAATAATTCGTCTCTTGATCAGTGACAGGCGATAGCCGCAGGCCGGAGCTAGTGTAAACGACGCGTCGCTAAAACAGGCGTCCTCGATAGAAAACGCTGCAGCGACTTCCCCAGGGGGATCGGAGAGCAGCGGCTCCTCGTGCTGGAAACGTGCTAGTATTGAACCGGCTTTAATGTTGGACACCTTCCATGAGGCCTTCTTGGCGGCGCTATTCCAACTGCAGGGTGGCTTCGAGTGTACGTTGCTCACAGAGGCGGTCGGGGGCAATGTGACCGTGACGAGACCGTTGCACGGTCGTTGTGCCCATCGATCCGTCGCGTTGTACAAGTAGTCCACCTTGAGGTCGGACTTGGCTGAGTCGCAGTTCCAGTAGGTGACGAGGTGAAGCGGAGCCAGCGAGGCCCCCGTACCTCCGGCCAAACTATACTTCATCAGATCAACGTTGAAGTAGGTCTGGCCGGGCTGGGCGTCGTATAGACGTTTCAACTGCGCCAACAGCTCGGCCATCTCGACGCGAAAGGTGCCCGGCTGATCTTCAAAGGCGTTCACCAGCAGCGAATTCGGCACAAGATTATCTGGCGGCAGATTGCCTAGAGAGAAAACAAGCTGAGGAGGACTGGGGTGCGACAGTAGCGCCCCGAGGATGCCTACCGGAAAGGACATCTTCATGTCGCCAAAGATGCGCACCTGGCACAGAGACTCCTCAGCGCCGCGGAACGACGCGTGAACGACTTCCTGGAACGCGACAGCTACAGGGATTGTATCACCGTAGCCGAGCGTCAGGGGTGACGGGCCTCGTGAAAATCCCGTACCGCCACCGGTTGACACGGAGCCAATAGAGGTGACCGACTCGGCACGAGTCATCGGCGATGGTGATGACCGGTCGACGGAACGGCGGGATGGCGGCCGAGGTATGACGTTGGATCGAGGTAGCGTGGGAGGATGGTGCTGACTGAGCGCTTGTAGCGGCTGCGATTGGTCGGTGACTGGTGGCGTGCGATTTCCGTTGTTGCCGTTGAACTCAGGACTCAGCACTTGCGGAGTCATCTTCGCCGGCGGCGACACCAGTCGCGCCGGTTGCGCCAGCGGCAGGTTGCTCGATACAACAGCTTCCGAGATGGGTTTGATCTTGATCACAAGCTTCTTCTGGAACTCAGCTTCGTCATCGCTACTATCATCACTCGAACTATCCTCGTTCGAAACACCTGAAGTTGCCTTGTGGTGATGCGAGGCCGGAGCTGTTGATGCTGCCGGCGGCGGCGGAACACTGAAGCCATCTTCATCGACAAATGGAGCTGGACTCACCGAGGTGGCGAAGGCTGCGGAACCGAAGGACGACTGCTGCTGCTGCTGCTGCTGCTGCTGCAGTAGCTGGTGTGTAGCATTGTTGCTGCTGCCCTGACTTCCCTGACCTCCGCTACCTACTTCGGGGCTGTTGTTGTCGCTCTTGCTGGTCGATTTATTCCGTCCGCGTAGGGTCAAGTTCCTACCCAAGAACTCGTACAGTGTTGACTGCGACGACTGGTGCGTGATGCCTCCATGCGGGTGCTGGCCATGATGTCCCATTGCAACGGTTGATCCCATTGTCACGCCGCCCATAGCATTTCCCGCAATGCCGCCTATACCAGCCACCGTCCCGCCACTGGCTGATGTCGCCATTGCTTGCTGCTGCTGGTGTTGTATACTATTCGCACTGCTACTATGGCTGGTGAGGCCACTCGCCCGGAACACGTCCTCCGAACTTTGCGAATGGAGGTGCGTACGGAGCAGCGAGTGGCTCGATAGAGGCGGGGTTGTGTCTTGTAATGGTTTGTGCGGCTCGGGTCGGTCTCGTCCTGTGCCACGATCAGCGCAGAAGCGCTCGAGCAACGCTTCGATACTTAACGAGTCGACATTACTTTGCAGATCGCTGCACATCGACGCGCACAGCGCATAGCTGTTCACCAATGTGTGAATATAATTATCGATGAAGCTCTTGATGGCACTGAGGTGGTTTTCCTCAAGAACCTGAAAGCGGGTGCAGGCCTCGCCCATCCTCTGTATAAAGATCAGCCTCGCCTGCTCGTAACGTTCGCCCTGCGTCCGAAAATCGTCAAGGGCCTTCTTGCGCTTCAGCTCGTTACCTTCGCTGCCTCCACTTCGGCGTGACTCGCACGCTTCGCGGGCTTTTGACAGTAACAGAGTATTCTGTTGCAGTGCTTGGACCGCTTCCATCGTTTGTGCCTCTTCATCCTTAATGGCCTTGTGTCGTCGATGTTGTTCATCGGCGTAGCGTACGAGCTCCTTGACAGAATCAGCTAACTGGTGCGCAAGCTGGGCATGCACCGAAGCCGCTTTTTCCGTCGAGCTACGCAAGGCCGCCCATAATGGCGCCACCGACGACGCGCTGCCGAGCAGACGTGACGAAGCGAGCTTGGCTAATAGCTTCGAGTAGCTCTCTTCGATTTGACTGCGTTCACGCACGAAGTCGACGAGCTCTTTGGCCGTTGCGTGACTTTGTTTGGCGTTGCGATAAAGCAGCTCGAATCCAGTGTTCCGGTCCCCCCAGAAGTGCTCCCGGAAGTCGACTGTCATCGTGAATTTAGTGATGGGGCTGACGCCTTATCAGATAAATGAAGTCAATTTTCAGTTTTTTGAATTTTCTGTGGATCTTTTCACTTGATCTGTGGATTATTATCCGCCTGTTAGTAAGTCGTCGGGGCTGGTGCCGTGGCTGCCGTTGTGATTGGTGCTATTGAAGATAAGAAAGAAAAAGTTTTTCGGAGGTTTCTTCTTTGGAGAACATCGACGGAAGACGGGTGCGCGGACGCGGAGGACCCTGGAGGGTTTCTTCCTGGGCACTCCGGTCAGCTTGTTGATCGCCAGATGCCGGCGGTGATAATATGAGACAGGTGTTCTGCAACTACATGAGAAACAACAACAACAACAACAACAACAACAGTTCTGATGAACGTGTACCGCTCGGCTCGATACAGGATGCACGACACTTTTTTAGAACAGTATTGTTGTAAGTCAATACCGAATGATATCCGCTAAGTGATGGGGCCTAATGTCAATGGGGCAAGTATACTGGGAAGTAATGATATCCTATAAACTGCATCTCTACGATGTTCTTGTCACTTCAAAAAGTATATACGTTTACTCTAACGGTAGTTTTTAGCTTGTTACATAGATTTAGTACAGCTGAGCAACAGAAGCTCAAGCATTATGACGAGCAGTCTCCACAGTTGGCCAAAATTACTACGGAGATCAGTATTTCATCGAATTGAAGACAAAAGCCTATATAGAATATGGTCTGGAATAAATAGACTAATGATCTGTACGAAGCAGACGCATTTTAGAACGTCAGTAGGGCGGGAATCGACCAAATCTATAAATAGTCTACATAGGGTGTTCAGCGTAGCATCCTCACCAACGAAATCAAACGGCGATTATCCTAATTCAATTCCAGTGAGCATCACCTAACTCGAATTACAATGGGCCATTTAAATTCTACGAAAAACAAGCTCGGGTAACCACTCGTATCGTCGATAAGGGTTGATTATAATTAATACTATACAGTCAATTGCAAACAAACTGGAGGACTCCTGTAAAACAGTTATCGACAGCCATTCAGAATCGGATACCGTAAATGATACGTATCTTACGTGCCAACTATCATCAGCGCCACCGTTGCTACACCGGCTGTCATGAAATGCATAGGGGCGTACACGTTGAAAGGACGATTAGAATAAACGAAGCCATCGCACTCGATGAAATAAATGTTAAGCTCCGTATGCTAGCGTTCCGTAACGTGAACACCCAATACAAATCGACAGCACTACTAGCTTCATTTATCAATAAGGCGTTCATAAGTTCCGTACGGCAAAACTGGACAAAATCTACAACGAGAAAAACTCCATACAATGCAGATCTCCATGCAACGAAGCCGTGTTTTAGTTGAAACGATAGGCACACAAGGGGACGAAATCCGAAATTGTGTTACCGACCCAGATAAAATCAGCGGCGACAAAAATACTCTTTCCGGTAACAAAAAGTTATCACATAGAATTGTAGCTTGTACCGATGTACGCATATATAAGATCCACAAAGCTCCGTAAGTATCTGCAATCGACGCCACTAATATATATATATATATATAGCGTGGCATTCGAGTTACGTCTGAAAGTTAGAACTCGATAGCAGTAAAACGTGCTAACAATGTTGGAATAGTTTATTCAGGTTTCAAATAGGTCTTGAAGATGAGTGGCGATTTGTGTAAAAAATCGCTACATTTGACAGTTTTATTACGATAAAAAAAAGCCCAGCAGCCGTCCAGGCCTATAAAAGGAACTGAGCAGTTTATAGTCAGGACGCGTAAGCGGAAAAAAGTGGCCCTTTCATTCTAAAGAAATTAAACGTGAAAGATACTCCTTATTGGCGGTCGACAAGTTACGAAAGAGGTTGATGACGAGAGTTGAGCACGACCAACACGTGGGTCGTAAGCGTGGTATCGCCAAGTAACTAAACACCAATCAACAAATAGTTCTAAAAAAGTCAACTAAAAAAAAAGGCTCGATGTTTGGATGTAAAGTAATTTACCTGATCATCTGTGCAACTCTACAGAAACGCAACAAGATCGAGTCATTATTAAAGCGATTGACAGCGGGCGATCTACAATAAATTACATAAAATAATCATATGCTCCACAATCTGTTGCCGAACAATGAAGCGGTGGTGTACGCTTTGGTGGAATCGTTCGTTATCAGTTACTACCGTTTAGCAAAACCATTGACTCGTACTTTGACCGTTAATGACTAACAGGGTTGCAATAAGCCAATGAAAAGGTCTGACCGGAACTGATACGGAACCGAAAGGGCGTCCTTTTTTTCGCCATGACAATTGCAGACTACGACCCGGCGGAAGTTCGAAAAGCTTCATTGACGGTGGATGTATTAAGATTGAGAAGTTTCAATCTATTCACCGTCTAGTTCAAACCGTCAGGCTATGTATTTGTTTCGGTCTCTGCAAGACGCTCTCAGTTGTGTTGATTCAGCTTCAATAAAGGGATACTCGTTACAATTTGCCGTCCAGAAAACACAGAAGTTTTGCGCCAGAAAAATGGCGAAGGGTCACGGATCAAAATGGTTAATGGTTAATTTAATCATATTGTTTTAAAACAAGAAACGTTTGCTTTAATTTTAACCTGTATGCAGCCAATACGTTTCCCTTTTTAAACTCGCAATAGAGTGTTTGAAAGCTTTAGTTAGCGGAAGGAAATTGGTTATGTTTAATCTTGTTGAATCAGATCCGATGTTTAATCTTCCGCGGAGTTAATCGCTAACACACACACACACACGCAAACAGCGAGAAGAATGCAAAAAAAAAAACATAACAAATCGCTATGATCAATTGGTAGTAATGTGAGTTGCCAAAAGTGAGCTTCGTAGCTACCTGCATCAACATTCATTACCGTCAAGTTAACCTTAGTTCGCTCTCGCCCCAACCGTCTAAATGTCCTACTTTTATATATAATAAAAAAAATTTTTAAGCACTGGGTTTCTATGACATCGACTTCGTGTTTATTTATAATAAAGTAACAATCGACCAACTAAGAACATATTCACAACTGGCTAGGGTTACAAAAGTACTGCTAACGATTACCATTCTCCTTTTATATATTTTTTCGTTTTTAACAAAGATGAGTCATTCTTCCAGTTAGTTGTAATCCACAAATAGTTGATCCTAAAAAGAGGTCAGTTTTAGAAACAGCGTCTGACATATTTACGCTGAAGGGTACAGTAAAAGCCTCGAGTAGAAAATATCTACACAAATATAGCTGTCAGCCAGAAGAATAACAGAAGACCACCGACGGCCTGTTTTCACCGGGCCTGCGTAACCTATTAGACACGTATTTGGTTAAGAGCGAATCGTTGTATATTCATACGCCTTTTCCCATAAAAAGTCACCTCTCGGAGAAACATCACTTAAAATAATAGCATACCGGTTCAGGATAAAATTGTTAAAATTGGAGAAATATCCGTACATTTCTTGACGCTAAACTTCATTATAGCCCAGACTGCGGGTAGAAACAACAACAACAATACCTATTACTATTGCGAGACCGTATCTGTTCACGTAGAATGTCTGTAATTACCGAGGGTTGCACGGGCAAATTGGAGAAATGCGTACGAGCACTATTGGAGTAATCGCAAATTGAATAATAGCGTTTACTGACTAACAAAAGATGTCACGGAATAGGACCGGACTCGGTCTCTACGTGACATTATTTTTTTACATTTTTATCACTCATTTTCTAAGTGATCGCAGTGCCTGCTGTATGAGTGGGCGGCCAGCCATAAGAGATACTGAATAACTCATTATTAGTATCTATTTTCAATGCCAGTCTTATTTTAATAGATGAAACAACAAAACCTGTATTTGATGCGCGTTAAGTGATTGGACGGGACAAGTTCTCTATGTAATAATGCAGCGAATTTTTACGTAAATGAATCTAAATCAACTATATTCTTTATATCACTGAAACTTCCCATGCATCTCGGAGTCGTGACTGGACACCACCTCTGTAGTTGGTTTCGCGCAATGAAGGCCACCGCAAAGGCCATTCTGTACGTCTCCGACTGGAGATAACAACCATGTGGCAGAAATGATCATTATTGCTTTAATTCCTGAAAGCCTATAGGTTTCCTAGGACAGAGAAAAAAAGGTCGTCGTTACCGTAGAGCATGTGTTGTCCCATATATCTTGACCGTCCTCGAGAGTAGGGGATAGATTTTTATCATCGATTACTACCGATTGACTTTCTTTTGTCTCCTCCAATCGCTCTGGGGATCTTCACGATAATACCCGTTCTATCTACTGCGATCCAGGCACTTGTCGAATACTCTCTCGCTATTGCTCATCAAATAACACTGGCACATTGAAAAACTGAAACAGTTAGCGCCATCGCCTTTCACGATCGACAGTAACTATAACGGGTGCAGCCGGACCAAGGCGTCACAAAATGACGGAGCTCTGACACTTGTAAAGGGCCCTTAAGCTAAGTCAGTGATTGCGGTTGATGTGCAATAAGTCTTAGTGGTCACCTTGGTGCCAATGTAAGAGAACGTTATCTTGCCTAGCAACCATAATAATGATGTAATTGGAAAAAAAGCTACGTTCTACTGTGGCCGCATTTGAAAATACGTGTTTGTTGACTAAAGCAACACAAGAGTTGGTCGACACTTACAGACACCCCTACGCCATTAAATAATATTACTATGATCTCTATGGTTGACGTTCGTTTCTTACTGGCCAAAATATTCGAAGGGCCTTTCACTTTTTTTAAAATTCCTGGCGGTGACTATGATGCTATGAAGCCAAATTATGGGTTAATTAGCGGTCATTTTTCAGCCCCTCCCTCAATATAGAAGGAATGTACTATTAGTAATGTGCAATATTTTCACCGGCTATTTTTGATATGCATGCACACGCGTATAAGTACTACAAAAACATTAACAAACTTTTAATTTATACAGAACGACCCATCTATCGAGTGTCAACCATACTATGTACACTGCGGATACTTAAGGGTTCTTCACGTTCGGATCATAATTACAAGAAGATTTTTTAGACATAAAAACAAAAACGCTAGGTTGACAATGTGAACCCAAATAAGCACGATGAAATGATTGTGACATGTTATATCGACAAATCCGTGATTTTTAAAAATTTGTTTGCACATAAATTCATCTTTGCCTACCCAAGTGGGGTTGATAGGTTAGAAAAGCATATTCTATTCTCTCGTTCCCTCTCATATATATACATATTATATATATATATATAGGCAATGTTGGATGAATAATTGAATATAAAAGCATTTTCAATACCTTAAAACTGTACAACGTTCAACTTTGCGTGTCGTTCTGCAAGAAGAGATTTTTGTTTAGCCTATTATCAGTCTGGTCGAGTTGCAATCAATCGGTAGTGCTTAATAGAAACGCATGTTTCTAGTCGAACAACTTCAGACTGTTTCGAATAAACGTGAATGAGTCTGACAGTATTTAACGATAGCGGGCAATTTTTGGGAAGATTTTCCCATCGAACAAAATCATCGTGACAAAGTACAATATCTAGAAGAAAATAGAAAGATGAAGACTGTTAAAAGAGGATTTAGTTTTAAGCCACACAGAGTCTTCTGAACGTCGTTTTGTTGCCAGGTATCTGTGTGAAAATGACTGCTAGAACAGGCAACAGTTCGGGGGATTTTACTTTAGGGGCTCATCTTCTAGGTCTAACAGGGGCAGATGTACCATATAAAATGGCTACTTTCGTGCGTACAACCTGTCTGAAAAAAGCCATATCTGTTTATCGTCGAGCTGAAGCTGAGTAGAAGCACCACATAGAACGTCTAGCGTATAATGTTTAATAATAAGTATTTCGAACTTCTGGCGGAACTTTTACGACTATGGGATAAGGCTAGAATAAGATTAGAAGAGACACACAGGCCGGTTGCTTGGGCCGAATCATAATTGCTTAAAATCTACACTAGAATAATAAATCTTGATTTACGTTTGGCTGAAACATTTACCTCACTCACAAGGTATGTACTAAATGTAAATGTATTACTTGGAAAGTTTTAAACACAACACTGATCCAATCTGGCGAACAAAAGCGTTGTATCACGCTTATTTGCTGAGTGTATGATTATTACCCCCCGCTGAATGTATTGGAATTAACCCTGGTTAGTGCACACTATTTATACCGCCATTTTCAAATTTGTCACTCACGTATGAAAAACAGACAGTTTCTAACTATCTAGTGAATAAATCACGCTATTCCAACCATTGCCATTGACGCAGAAATAATGGAATAATAATAATAACACTCCAACGAAAACTAGGATGCTCTTTTTTTGCCTATAAATCCAGCAGCGAGAGCCACCAATTGTTTACATACGAGGCGGTAGCGAGTGGTCCAACTTGCTCAGAAAATAAACATAATTCCAATAATAGTTATCTCACGCAGACAAATGATGAAACTGAAATAATTAATAATAAGTCTGTTGTAATGTTTTTTTTTATGTAAGCCTTCTCCGCAGTATAGTCTCTCTTAAGGTCACTAATTTATAGAAATAGTGCAGAAAAAATGGTAATATGGGCATAGTAGTTTAGCGGTTAAGTATCAAGCTGAATAGAGAAACTCGTGAGCCAGTGACTATTGAATTAATGAAGGGTTTTGATTAAAAGCACTTTTATACAGTGAAGAAAATAGATTTAATGAAGGTGATCGAGATCTTACAACGACGCTATGCGTATGACAAAGTGATTTTGTTGAAACGGGAACCGATCAAAATTTAAAGAAAGTAATCAACGACTATAGTTCAATAATAGTATACCAATTTGTCTGCATAGGTGCGTCCAATTAAATGACTCGTAGGTAGCTCGGTAGTAAAACGGCTCGAATGTCGCGAAATCCAGGAAAACGAAGGCAATGGTGTGCGCTATATGCTGCTTAAAAATACTTTCTTTGTTTACTATCGACTATGTAAATTCTGTTTTATCAGCGCACTAATGTATGACGTTATAATACCTCAGAGACGTGTGTCAATTACCACTCGTAGTATAGGTCTAGCCAATAGTAGATAACCATAATATAAATAAAAATAACCATAATACAAATAAAGTGACTAGATTGATTAAATTTTGAGCATTTTTGATCGATTAGTAATGACGTAGATTTCCCATAGATATCTCAATGATTTACGGCAATTATCCTCAACGAGTAGACAGAAAGTACGCCTCAATTGTCTTCAGGAAGACTAGGTTTCTATTCGAAAGGTGCACATTTGGGATCGTTCCGAGGCATACGTGTAAGGAGCTGTTTTTTTTTATGAAGCTTTACCACATCTATACGTATAATTGCCTTTGGTAAGAAAGCGAAATTATCACCAAATTTTTTGCTTGGAATTTTTTAGTACAGATATTAATCATTACGATACGTTTAAGGGAAGACTTCACCACAATATAGGTAAAGGTTCATGCTAGGCATTATCCAACTAAAAAAAAAAAAAAAAATCAGAACGTCGCCATTTGCTGAGGCAAAATCTCTGTAAATTTCCTGTTTAAGCAGCAAAACGATATGGTCAAATATAGCTAGGCACGAAATAGATCGTAATTTAACCGGCGATGATAAGCAAACAAGATTTCCTATTCAACGGCCATAGGATCGCGGTACCTGTTTTCTTCTGCCGTTACTCGTCCGAGCGGATTGAAAGCAAAGAAAGACGGCCAAAAATTATACAGTTATTCATATCCAGGTGCTTAAATCACTGAAAGTAACAACATATTAGGGCCATAAGGCTCAAGGCTTACGCAGCAATCACAAGCACGACACAATATTTTTAACAGTAGGAGATATTTTTAACAGTCTTAACAGGCAAGCGCCCAATATAACGCCTTTATTTGAAGCTTGTTATATTTCTAAGGGTGTTTCCAGTATGTAACACCCTTTAGAATTATACTGTGTTTATTATGTCCGTCAATGTGCTCACTATATTTTCGTCTAAGGTGTCCACAGCCATGCAGTTACTTAAGTAGTGAGTTCAAAAGGCCTATAAGTTAGCATGATCCCATCTTACGTTAGGCTAAATTTTCGTTAAGTGAAATGTAATATGCTAGTACCGACATTTTTTCCATCGATAAGAACGTAGAACCTACATCAGAAAATACTTAATGCTGTTTTTACCGCAATTTCTTAAACATCATAGCTGTACTCGATCGCGCCAGTTTCTGAAAACTTTACTAACGTCAAATTATTTACAACGGTCACTATGGTTAATAGAATTCGCATTGAGTATATCAACCTAGTTAAAAATGGCCGTTGGGTTGAGAGTTTGGTCACTTTCAGTCTAGCTATGAATCTGGGCCAAGGGTGCGACGCCAACTGAATTAGGCTCCTATTACTTCCCACAGCCGGCATGATTTCGCCCTGTCAGCTTGAAACTTTCGCAATTTACCGGACTCTAAACGCTGTGGCAATGGAACTTTGACGCGATAGATGAGTCTCTACAAATACAAATTCAGAGAGGTACGTTAGGCGACAGTGTCGTCAATCGTCGTAATTGGACATCCCGTAGTTAACCGCTTTGAAAGCCGGTTTATCAATAAATTTATTAAGCCAGAGAAAACAACGATCATAATTTGTTATCGAAAATATTTTGTGCTTCAAAATAAGATTTCAACATATTGCGGTGTACATCGTACATAGCAACATTGTCTACAGTGCTTTAAGGATGCGACGGTTCATGTATTTTCAGCCATTCAAAGAGCGCACTTTTCTGTAAGAGCAACTCACGTTTACTCGAGCCATTTATTCATATATGTATATGTTGAAACATCCCGAGAAGTATGGATTTTTAGTGAATGAGGAAAAAAAGAAAAAGAAGACAACCTAACATCGTAGAAGAACATAATTGTACATCGGTATATCTTCTTGAGTCAAGTTGCCAGCAGTAGAACATACATACATACATACATACTCGTCACCCAATGGCGTCGCAATGATTTAGCCGACCTAATCCCCCCCCCCCCAATACATTACCCGCCAAAAATGCATGTTATGACATGTGACGACACGACTAGTGCTAGGGCTGCAGAATTTAGCTGCAGTGTTTCCAATGGTCGTGGATCTTGCTTAAGCCTAGGCAAACATGAAAAGCAGGTGCACTTCTACGAAAGAGGTTATTTAAATTTAAGACGCTTGTTTCTCGATCACGTGAAATAAACGGCGCCATTAAGTGAAAAGCTGGTACAACAAACAACGATGAAAAAAAAGTTACGTAGCCACTGTGAGCTAATATGGCTTCGATGTGACACCATCCACCTCCCCTTAGCCCGCGAAATATAAAAACCGAGTGACATAAATAACGAAAGGAAACAAACGAATGATAGCTTTCGCTGTTTTCATTTATAACTAACACGACAGACAAATTTGCAATAGGACTGACATATGCTTCAAGATAAATGCATTAGTTGAAAATTGACGCAACCAACCCATGGAATACCCAGTGAACAGTCTACAGATCTTTATTCGTCTAAAGACGTGCCTAAATTAAGTACACTATAGAAGATAAAAATAAAAGGAGACGCGAAGACATGTGAGATAACGTGATACAGTACAGACAGAAGATGTCGGGACTACTTCCAGCAAAACGAAGTTGCGATTTACTTGAGCCAATGAGCATGCAATTCGTCGATCTGTCTGGTGGCTGGCAATAGCGTCTAGGGTGCTCAAGTCTAACTGTGAAAATCTCTGCATTTATTTAGCTTATCTCTACATAGTACTTGGCGTTCAAATTTTGATCGCACTCTACAAAGTAAGTAACGGTGTGCGTGTCACTCGGTACGGGACTATACTCAAATGCGAGGTTGTCAGAGGCTTATTTCTTCCGAAAAATAAATGCAACAATTCGTGGCTGATTATTACCAAGATTATATTTCATTGTGCTTTAATGAATATCATTGCTATATTATAATAACAATGAAAAAACACGTACGCGGCTTCCTTCAGTACGTTAACTTCAAGATTATGCAGACAAACACCTAAAATTACGTACCGTTGATAAGGTTTCGAATCCACGACTTTTGGACGCTGACACAATATATTAAGCCAGCGAGGATTTCCATGTTTGTACAGCTTATTACAAACATCGACATCACCTCTCAGGGATAGCAAGTGCAACATCGTAGAAAGTCAAAGTTACATTCATTGCAAACTTCCATCAATAACCCATCGATATTGATAGACACTATAGATTCCAAGTGAATATGCGCAAGTTCTTTACGGCTCAAGCAAAGACCTTTCAACTATTCAGAGTATTCAAGTTTCAATGACCAACCCAGTAAAACAGTTGTGATAATGGCGACAGTGGCTCAGCTGTCCCGAAAACATCTATGAGATTCTAACTCTCGGTTCGTAGAATCAGAATCCTAGAAAATCTAGGAAAGAGCTTTTTTTTTTATAGTCCTCGCCGCCTGTACTTCAGTGACCTGATCGTAAGGAATCTCTCTATTATAATAATAATAATAATAACGATAAGAACAAAGGATCAACATTGAACAGCGACGTAAATACCCGAGATGACCGGATTATGTCGAATACTAGATAATAGCGAAGCAAATAAATTGAGGTTGCGGCGACAATGGATAAGTTGCTGAATCATTGAACAGCTGGTTGGGATGATGCACAATAACCGAATAATAGATCGCACAAATTAGTGTCGTGATAACACTACATTTAGCACTATCCCTTTAGCTAGGCCGATTTACTGTAACTTAGCCATAACAGATAGATACGTAAGTTGAATCACTTAAATGGTGTTCTTTTGTGAAAAGAATAGCACCTCTCTAAATGAACGTGAGAAGTTATGGTAATCTCACCTACGTGGTAGCTCTGTAATCAGTTTTCATCCCCGTCACACTAGCACAATTCTTCATGGATTTATCACACACGACAGCCCGTAACTTAATCACTGATGAGGACGTGCATTTACCAACAGAATAATAATCAATTGCAATTGAGTTTCGCGGCATCGCATATGCTGGAAGGCGAACACTTAACGATGATCCACCCGTCCAGCTCTTGCCAGGTACTATTTACGCAGAATCCGTTTCAAAGCGGCGGCGGCGGCGGCGGCGGCAGGTCATCCACGCTACCCATACGCACGCGCGCGCCACCCAACAGACATAGTAAAAAAGCAGATATAAATTTCTCAACCTTGGGCGAAAAGTCGATTTACAACGTTTGGCGAAGCAGCGCCGTTTCCGTTGCGTTTAAATAGCCGACATTTAATAGGCACTATTGCGACGCCAGCTGTCGGTCGTCTAACATTCTTCCGATTGTTAACTGCCCCTTCATGTTGTTCATCAATAGTTGGAAAGCACTGAACTAATTTCGCCTTAATGCACAGACAGATGGTAACTGTTTTCACCGGCTTCTGGTGAGAATAAAATAGTAACTATATCTCAAGGAAGCAACCGTGCCAGCGGTGTCAGCCCTCACACAAATGAAAAAGAACTTCTGAAGCCATCCAACTGAGCCTGAGGCCGATCAACGAAAGTTCGCTTGTTTGTGAGCCAATAAGTAAATCAACTCATCCTACGCTACGTTACGCTAACATCTCACACGATCAGTATCAAGGACGAGTAAAGTCCCTAATTTCTTATCGCTGATTTCATAGGGCGCGGCGGTCCGGGCCCTTTTTGGCGTGCCGTGTACCGGCTCTGTAGAGGTACCGCCTAACAACACATGATGATCGTGTTACGTAATGCTACATTAGCATCTACATAGCATGCTTATCGTTGGTCGATGTTGGTTAATTTTCCTGGTGTCACCCATAATCTATAGGCAAATTGGCCTAGCGATGGCCTACTGATAATTTTTAAACACAAGCTTCACGCCGCTTGTTTTTGCACCTACCTACTCCTGGCCGTACTGGAGCCGTTGCTGGATGAGGAACGACGTCCTACCGTTAATAGGTTCGCTGTTGTCGATCCTGCAGCTGTCACCTGAATTTCTAATTTCCTTTGTTATTCCGGTGTTACCGCCGCTGTAGGCATCGTTCAGCACCAAAATGGTCGTGGCCGATAGAACTTCGATGTTTAGCTCACTTGACAGATGCGCGTAAGAACCCCAAGTAATGTGTACAATAATGGCAGTTTCGTACAGAAAAGAAATCAGCCGTTGCGATAGGTTGTCGAAGATTGAATTGGAATAAGCTTCTTTGGATCACGTATTTGCATTATAGTTAGTTCCGTCTTTGTAGGCACTCATACGTAAATAAATACAATTTATGAGACTGGACACTGTTTCCAACGAAGAACTCGTCTTTTTTTCGCCGCTCTATGTAGATCTCGAATAGGTAGGTAGATGCTGCTATTCCTTTTGTTGCTCTATGGGTGACACACCATGCGTTGTTGGCCATACATTGCTTTGGCCTTAAAATTCACTCAACAATGAATCACTGACCAACCCTTTCCAGACGATTTGTTTTCGCCATTAGACATGCGCTAGGGCGACAACAGCGAGGGATTGCAACTGCTGTAAATTCGATTCTCGTCTGCTGCTGTGTTATGCTTTTTTTTTTTTTTTTTTTACTGTTGCTGTTGTTATGATTCTTGCCTGTGGATTTCGAGGTGAAGAGGTGGTTACCAATTGTCGGTTTTTTGGCCAACGATGCCCATTTATCGCTAGCGACGCCGCTTATCTCTCACCGCAAACACACCTACTGCCGATTCACTGGCTGGCTGGCTGGCTGGCTGGCTGGCTACCTCTCGATCAGCGCTAGTCACATGGAATAAATGAATAACATTTGACGCATTCGCTAGTAGAGGAAGAACCGGCCTCTTAAAAGCTGCCTTACCGTTGTCTCTCCCGCTAGGAGCAACAGCTGCTGCTCGTTCTGCGGTTGACTGCACCCTGCCACAATGCTCTAGTCTATTTTGACGTTCCCCTCAATCTAGCTAGTCTTTTTCGCTTTGGTGAGAGTATGGACAGTCGAGCAGACAGACAGAAAGACAAGCCAAAAGGCAGCCAGGTAGACAGGCATGCAGGCCAACATTGCTGTAGAACTATTCTATTTTTGTAGTTCGGTCATCTAGCTAACTCAGTCGGCGGGAAGCACAGCACAATGCTGCTAGCCGTCGAATGCTGCTGTTCGCTACGAAGTCGCACTTCTGGCAGAAAATACCTACACAGACAGAGATAACGATTTTACGGTAGTGGCATCATTGGCAGCGCTGACAAAATGCAAAAATGATGGTCTAACAGTTGTTGGCAAAAGCAGAATCGTCGATTACCATCGCCGGCCATTCTCTCTCATTTGGTTTCAGTATAAAAATGTATGACTCAGTACGTTTCTTCCATTAACAACTATTTCCTTCACCCAGTTGATTATACTGGATACGAGATCTGACTAGCCAGATCAAAATTGAGCAAATCTGACGATACCTAAAGGCCTCTTCTACATCAGCAATCGTAACAACAACAACGACTCCACGCCTTCAAACGACAAGAAACCTCATCGCCATCTATAATCCAAGAGGCTGTTCCGTCGAAGCTTTTAACCTCTTCTCTTCTTTAGGCTGTATCAGTGATGGTAAACATAGCAGAGCTTCTAATTCGAACGGCCAATATATGATGTACATTTAGGCCGTTTGTCGGTAACGCAATACTGTTCCTCGCAGACGATCTGCCTAGTCGCCTTCACCACGGCCATCGTCAATCATATAGCATTGTCCGTCTCTGGTTATCGATTACTGATTTCGTACGTAGCGACCTGCTGCTATAGCAGTTGAAGCCCCCGTAGCTGCGACTCGCGGTGCTGTATTCCTCTAAGCGGCGGCAACTGCTCCCGGTGCTGGTGGATGCTACTTGGTTGTCAACAACAGCCGTCTCGGAGCTCTCACCCTATCACCAGTTGCCATTACCACCCCGTCCCATTCTTCACCATCATTGCCTTCATCATAACATTCATCATCATCATCGAAATAACCATGAGAACAGCAACCACTATTCTCCTATCACTTGATTATGTTCCACACAAACGCACACACGCACTACGAAAGACACTATTCAATGATGCTGCTGCTGCTGCTGCTGCTGCTGCTGCTGTCGTCGTCGTTGTGGTGGCGATAGTGATGCTGGAATTGCTGCGAATGCTGCAACTCTTCACCCGTACAGGTACACAGTTGACGATCTTTCGTGCTGCTGATGTTATTACTGTTCAATAGTAGCGATTGGCGCTGAGAGTCTGATCGGGCTCGCTCGTAATTGTTTGATATGGAGTTCCCCGCCGTACAGCGTCACATGAAGCGATACAGTTCTCCTGCTGTGGTTCGATCGCTGTTACTTGGTTCTGTTAGTGTGGCGAGAAGCTGCCTGACTGGTTCCTCGTTTATTCGTTACTTCTTCCTCTCACCCCTTCATTGCTAGTCGTCGTACCAGACGCCGTCAGCTCTTTCCACAAGCGCCGCACTCGACCGCCAGTCGCGCCAAGCTGGTTCGTTGTCTATTTTATCGGCGAGTGGTTACTAAGAAACGGAGACGCAGGCAGGAAAGTGTTAGATGACGGCGACTGCACAGATACGTATCATAGCCCGCCGAATAGTGGCCATCGAATACTCGGCTTGAAAGGGTCCCCCCTTTTACCACACTAACTGCTATCTAAGTCAGCAATGACAACAGCGGCATGAACGACACTACTCGCTCCGCTCCTGAATCCACCACCACTGGCTAGTGACAACGGCGTCTGGAAACGGCCGACGCGCGACGGATGCGGTGTTCACCAAGCAACGGGCACCAGCATGACTGTCATGGCGGCGCCTATTGTTGTTTCCAGTAGCAAATATTTGGTTCCTTCCGACGTTGCACCGGTTCACACTGGATGGCTCAAAGCTAGCGAGTTGTGACTGAGTTATTGACGCCAGTTGGAGTCGAACTCGAATAAAACGATCAGCTCCGCTGCTGGTTTTGCTGTTAAAGCAGCCGCAGAAGCAAAAGGAAACAAGTAGTAATTACTGTTAATAACTGAGTTCAGCCGAAGCTACCGGCCGCTGGTCATAGTTTGTGTGAATAGATCCTAATGCTGTATTTTTCCTCGTTTGGGTCCAAAAGAAATAACGCTTACTTTGGCTGTAGCTGTGGCTCGTTGCCTTAGTAGAATGACTGGCTGTGAACGAAAGGGAACATAGTATGAATTGCGAGCGTTGGAATGTACGCTGACAGACAGTTAGCGCACTAGCTACAACTTTAATACGATGGGAAACTTCGGACTACGCCATCTTACGATCGTCGTTTGACTTCGTCTGCCCGACTATGCGGTTATTTATAGCCGCTCGGTAATTCACCTTTAGGACGCATAGACATTTTCTACTTTCCAAACAATACCCGATGCCACTGTTTTTGATTAGTTTTATTAACGCGCCTGGTGTTGTTCTTTACATTACGTTACGAGCCCATACAGAAGCGTTGCTGGCGCTATCGCTGTCACCGGCACAGTTCGGGGAACGGGTAGAGAGATAACTATTACTCGGCGCACCTCGCTATAGATATCCTCCATTCGCTTCACTCCTTTGCGAGTCTAGCCAAGCCGAACTGCTCTTTCGTAAGCAGGCCCCGGCGTACTCATCGTTGCGCTACAACTCTAGCGACAACGTGAAACGATACGCAAAGAATGGCCAAGTCGAAATGCTGCAGCAACAGCGAGAACGCGGCTGACAAACTGTCACAGTAGCGCTAAGCAACGAATTAGCGGACGTTTTCGCAATTGTTGCTTTTCTAGCGTTGAGTGAAGCTGTCGTCTTGCAGTGAAAGCGGACTGCCAGTGCCGTTACTGTCGTCACCACCACATCGGGAGAGGGGCAGAGAGCAAGGGCCATGCCGACTGGTGGAAGGAGAGAGGGATAGTGCGCCCGTCGTTGGAGGAGTGAGGTGGACTGCGCAAGCGGAAGCTATCCATAATTGTTGACTGTCCAATGCGACGGAGCATCAATTAGGCTAAATCAGCTTGTCGCGCCAGGCCGCGAAACAGCTGTGGCGCTGACTGTTTCCCGCGGGCACCGGGACTACAACCGTCTGCTGTCAGATCAATGGGAGAGGACAGTCAGTGGGCGATGTGATTGGGTGTCGGCGGTGTTGACATAAGGCTAGGGGGAAACGTTCGTGTATAGCAGACGACGCTGATCCGATCTGATCTGATCTGATCTGCTCTGCTCTGATGCAGCAAACAGGGCCAAGTCAGTAAAAAAAGATAGAAACTGATCGATTGGATAGAAATTGCGCCCCAGGGCCTCGATAAGTAGAGAAAAAGAGGAGTCGTTCTGCCTCTCGCAAAAGGGCTAAATTCATTTGTACGTGCGGCCTGAATACATAAAAAAAATCGATATATGAATCGGATAATTAATATTATTAGACTGAAATTAGTAAAGATATGATCTCTATGTTGGTTCGAAAATTATGCTTTTTTTTTAATTATATTATACTACATGATTTTAATTAAGAGCTGTTTAAAATCTATTCAGTTGTCTTGAGGTGTTTTTGCGGAAGATATTCAGTAGTAAAACTGGGACATAAATCCACGTTTGAATTTTCTCACGCGAAGGACTAGAAATAATAAGAATTTGGAAAATCTTTACATTTTGTCTACATTTTAACTTTACACTCTTGAATACTTCAGTTATTTCGTTTCAATATAGGACCACCTGTATGAAGAGCCGCACGGCTTTTTTCCTCATTGTATAACTTTATTTTATCGCCATTTATAAATATGCATTCATGCCTTAGAATGTGATCTCTGAAATGGTTCCCATCATGCACCACCTGTAGAGTGCTCCATTCAGACACCGCTAAGAGACTTGACTATTAGACTCTGTAATCTATAATTATCTGTAGAGATGAAGTTTTCGTCGCTGAATAACTTTATAACTTTCATACTAGTATAGTTTGAGACCTTTGGAACGTTCAAGAAGAAATCATAAGAGCTGTTTTAAAGTAATAATGTTCGGCGGCAAACTATTGGCCTAGGTATCCAAACGTCTCTAAGTTGCTCCTCCAGTTTTGTTTTATATTGTTTTTCCTTATTTTTTTTTAATGATAAATGAGAATTAAAACGCTCTCTGGAATGGCAGAACGTTTTGTAGCATGGAAACGAAGTGATCTCAACAATTATTTTAGGTATCACATATTTAATCTTCAAAAGTTTAAGGAGTGACGCTTATTTTAAGGCTGGTGTGATTCACTAACTTGATTTGAAAAAACTTTTGGTTTTCTTGGTAACATAGCCGAACCCGTTACCCTAGTTGCATAAAAGATAGACAGCGAAAGTGACTACTTTCTTTTACATAGAAAAAAAAGATCTAAAGTTATTTAAATACTGTTTACTGATTTTTCAGGAGTGCCTTCTCAGATCGTCCAGCCTGGCAGAGTAGTACCTGAGCTCTGGACCTTCTCTGGGTAGCAACGCATTGCACTCTCCCATCAGCATTAGCGGTTTGCGGCACCATCCTTCAGGCTGTGCGCTGTACACGCTGCGCCCACCATTAGGTGCAGCAGAATAGATCGCTCATTGTCTCTGTCTGGGCTCACTCACATACCCAACACGGCTTTCACACAGATGGAACCAAACGGTGTACACAGATGGAACCGAAGAGGGAGTTGTTATAAATAGAGCCATTCATACGGCGGCAGACGCAGCTACCTTTACCGTGCATTGGTGGCCGTAGCCGTCCGGATCTGGGTGCGTGTTTTACCGCGCCGAGTAACCCCACGCTCAAACCGTCACCTGCGTGCCTGCCTGCCTAAAACACTCTAGACATAGAAGAGAGTGATGTTCCCTGGACGGCTAGTAGCTGTTCTCCAGCGATCTCGCTCACTGCACGCGTCCAGCATACATTAGATTACCAGACGCACAGCGAAAAAAGAACAAGAAAAAAAGAAGACGACGCAACGACGTCCACTGTTCTGACAACCGCTGAATCTACTGTTACTCTAACTGCGATTCGGATTGTTACACTGGTCGCAGTTTGATGTTTCTCTGAGTCCATACATGGAGTACAGCCTCGTCTCCGCTCACCACTCTGAGCTGCATAACTGCTCCAGATTCTAAGAACACCCAGTGCCTGTGCTGATGCTGCTCGTGAACGTGTGACGGTAAGCGACTAGCGGTCCGCAGAAGATCTTAGCTATTCGCGATAATCCAGCAAATTCTGTCTCTCTGCCTGTCTATCTGGACGGTTGTGTTGTTTGTGCGAGTCCATTCTCGTACCTGACGTCTGGATAGAATATACTCAACTTTACAATACTTTACGTGGTCATCTCGTTCTCGTTAACTGACGTAGTCTGCAAGTAAGTGAGCATCGTGGTGACTGTCTTGAATAGAAATACCAGTCGTTTAGTCAGAGCAGAACGTGGTATAACAGTCACTTATAGCAACTTACTCACAACAGTCACAACGAAATATTTCACACACAAAAATGTAACCACATCTTGTCCCATTACTACTAACTACGATATCGAACTATTGTCGATGAGTCGTCATCGTCAGTTACCAGCCACCCACTGACCAGAACAAGCGGCGTGAAAAAAACTGAGACTTTACGAGACGCTTAGAAGAAACAGTATATTACTATAACATCACATTAGTAGAACATGAACCGGAGTAGCTGAAGAAACGGGATCACGTAACCCAACCAGTATCGCTACTACCACTCTAAGCCGTCATAGCATGCTCAAGATGCCGTCGCAGTAACGTGCGAGGCAGGTGAAAGGATCCAGTGAGTATGTGCCACTGAGACGTCGTTCGTTTCCGAGTCCTCCCTTCCCAGTCTCGCCTAAGCTTCTACTGTTGTTGTTGTTCCTATTATTGTGATTGGCGCCGCTGCAACTAAGGACATCACAGCACTAATCTTTGCTTTTGTTGTTGTTATTGTTGTTGGTTAAAACGACAAAAGAAACGTTTTTTTTTGATAACGTGACCGAGGCTGCTTTACAAAGCATTATTTAGCTGGCCGGAATGTCCAAGCGGATCGATCATCGCTGGTGTAACCCGCTGCTTTTGACGCAGAAGCAGCAAAACGTTTATTAAAGTAAGCACATGGAAGAGTTGAGGAGGCGCGTTGACAATAGAAGACTAATCATGAGCAGAAAATTCTGCATGTAAACGAATCTAACCTTTCACGTAGTAGAGTTTTATTGCCAAGGAGTTGGTGGCTGTAAGGGGGTGCTGGCTTCGGTGCCGTCAACTGTTCATCTATCTTCAAGGAGCAGGACGGCGAAAGAGAGGACGTTTATGAGTAACTAAAAACCAGTTGATTCTCACCAGCCGATAGCGGTTCGAAGTGCGTTGTTTAGCGTTCGTCCTTCACTCTTTTAGGAAGGCAGAGGAGATAGCGGTACTAAACGAAAAAAGCCGATATATAATCGATCCGCGTGTGTACCTTGTAGGTGTTCACAACGTAAAGCAAGAAAGTGTGAATCACAGAAGGAGGTTGACGCCCACTGGAGTGTGGTCACGTACGTCTTGATTTGTATACGATACGAAAAGCAAAGCAGAACAAGGTCACCATGGGATATTACTAGCGGCTAAGGTAGCATGAGCAGAAGTAATTGTAGTGCTTTCAAAGGAATAACGGATAAAGCCGTACGACACTAACTATAACATCTTACTGCATGAAGGAAATTGTTTTTTTATTAAGAACAGTACAGCCTGTAGTCTACGTGGGGTATGACATTTGTTATCTCACCACCGCTGCCAACTACTTGAATGGAAGCAGCTGAGGCGTTTAGCTATCAGCTGACGTTTCTTCTGTGAACAGTTCTGCCTGAAGAGGGCCGAACAACACCGCCCGTTCTGGCGAAGGCGCAGCAAACGATTCTCGCCCACAACAAGCCGTTTACTCCCACGGCCGGTAGACAAAGAAAGTACATGACGACGGATAACAGCGGACGATTCTCAACCTACAATGTTTACAAAACGCTAGTGGAGTGCCCATGACAATTAAGCATCACTATTAGCGTAATATAGTATTGGATTCATCATTGACGAATTTAGAAGGATTTTAAACTAGCTATTATTGGCTGTTTGTTGCTGATTTGATTGGATGAGGCAGCTGCTGCATCTTCTATGCGAGTCAGGCAATTGGTGTCCCAAAAGTGTGGAAGAGGGACTATCCTTTTGGTTTCGGCTGTTTCGATACCGCAGTTTTTCCAATGCTGGATACCTACGGACGAACTTTTCGAGAGGTTTATGTATTGTGACGTTGTCTCCCACAGCAGGGCCCAAGTGTCGTGTAATCGTTGAGACGTCCCCTTTGCACGTGCGTTGATCTCGTCTTGGATAGCCAGGAGAAATTGAACGGTGTCCTTACTGGCTCTCGTTTGCTAAACCCGCTACATTTTCCACAGCGTTAGAATGCCTCTGGGAAAGGGATTCCGTGTGCTCCATAAGCACAATGAAAACAATTCATATTCAGTGCTCATTGAACAACGAAATGTCAAAACAACACTTCTGCTTGACAGCGGTGCCATTGTCGCGTTGGGTAAGTTGTCGATAAGCCTCGATGAATTGCATGAGATATTGAAATAAATCAATACAAAACTTATTTATGGAATCATATCTTTAAACTATCCCACTGATCGGTTTCGACAATCGTCAATACTTACACTCGAGCGCAGGTATACGTATACGTCTTACGGTATTTCCTATTTGAATGAAAGTTGTAGAGAATTGAGTCTTGCGCTGCAATAAACAGCAAGCTATTCATTATATAGCTTGCTCTCTTATGCAAGTGAAAAAAGAATAGTGCTACTGAAGTTATAGGGGAAGGATAAGGGGAACGTTTCATTTGACGAAATCTATGACATCCATGAAATGTCCCTAAAAATCATGTATTAATGCAGTCAAGGATCAGCCTTCAAAATTGTATAGCTAAGATACACGTCAGCTCTGGTCCATTTTTTCCGCTTGTATTTAATACCGATTTTCCTATAAAAGGGTTGTTGAATTCGTGAAACTTGTCCAAACTGTTAGCAGTAAGTTCACAGCTGACTGATTTGACTGATTCTTGGCAGTGAATTAATTGTACGATAAAAATCACAAAAATCGACCCTCTGTTAAAAGTGTATTTAGGTGCGATTTCTTTTTTTTTCGAAGAATCGTATTTTATTTGATAACATATTTTGGAGAAAAATACCTGTCTGTCTTATGGCAGCTGAGGAAGATATCATCATTCTAGTTAGAGCGACTTTTAGAATCAGTGACTTAACGATATTTGAAGGCTGCAATTGTCAGAAGGCGAGAACTGTCAGTTATCCTCGGGTACTGCCAGAATCGATTTCTGAGAAACCTTTGCGATCAGCCTTTGTCTATTGCGGTGTATGTGTTCTACCATTATGCGACTGTTTGTGAAGGTCATGCTTGAATGGACGATCATATTTCTAGTAGGAGATGTATCCTACAGATGCAGTGTCGGATTTGTCATTACCGAACCGTGTAACCGAGCCTGTGTAATGCGGCCTATTGGTGTCAATGTAGAAGCGTATCCGTTCGTCATTGTACCATGTGTGAGGTGTCGCTTTCCTTTTACTGCCTTCAACTCTATCCGTTGTACTTCAAATTGATACCGTGGGTGGTCGGTCCGGAGCTGCCTTAGCGCTACATCGTACAGCAAGTTTGTCTCTTTGACTTTGTGTTTTACATCCGGTATCCGTATTAAGCACTCTGTCAGGTGGATGGCTGTTTATGTCCTACAGGTTCGGACCTAGACCACAACGTGTGTCTAAGACTAGCAGACAACTACGCTATCCAGTAAGCTATCATGGGGACAAATTTGTCTTACCTGTCGAACATCATATACCGATATACGTTTTAATATCTGTCTTGAGCGCTACGGGGCGTTTTTGGCAACTTTCCAATATTTGCTTGCAAGTTATTAGCTGATGCCTGGCAACTTTCTTAAAATTATCGCGTAGTAAAAATTGTGCTTCTTAAGAGTATATTTTTCCATTCTTTTTTTACTTAGAATCTTTTTACTTGGGGTGCTTTTTAAATATCAGTATCTTCAATTCATGTTGTGTCAATTCTGTGCCTCTAGCTAAAATAGCGAGTCCAATACTATGCCTTACATTCGATAATATTCCTTCCCGACTTTGTTCTCAATAAGCAAAGCTACACTTTGTGGATTCTTTCAAATTAGCACAATGTTACTACATATTTCTACCAGCTAATTTGGGCGCCTGGGACAAAAACACTATCAGTCTTTCTACTCTCATGCTCGTATGTGTCGACTAAGTAATTAGACCATTTTGTACCTTTGTGTGTCTGCCTTATTTCCCTTAGGCCTTCCTCACGTGTCCTTTCAGAAGCGTTCCGAATAATTTTAAGTTTGTTAGTATACGATGTTGTCAACGTTGTGGAGATTTTCAAACACTCAAGTAGCCTATAGATAACGTAATCGAGAGAATGGTACATAGTTACCAGAGTTCCTGGAGGGGCTTTCTGGAAGTCGACTGACCGGAATGGCCGCGTTTGAGACAAGCCTCTTACAATAGAATAAAGTATGAAATCTATCGTGCCTACATCTCTTAATTACCTACGATACCCGTAATAGAAAATATTTGAAGAACACCTTCAACCGAATATACGGAACTTTCTTTAGTGAAACATTCACAAATCCAGATTCTTTAAAAAATCAGTTTTGTGAGAATTGTGCTCGGCGCGATCGCATCGCTTCATATTTGAAACAGATGGTCTTAGCGTCAGACAGTAATAACGTGCCTCTACATGGATTTAACTATGGCCTTATAGGCGAAGCAAACGTGTGTGCATGTGCACGACGTCGGCGTTTATCATTGGGCAGGAACGGGTGGCACTCCATCGGCTAACGATCCAACGAACATATCTATAGAGTAGGAACGTGTGGAAATTTGGCCGCCATTGTCGATATGCATCCATACGTGATACCAAATAAACCAAAAAATCTTTGCAGGTTCGTTGCGAGTCGCTTTTCTATGTAATTAGAACGTTTTCCTAGCTAGCCAGCCAGCCAGCTGACCTGCCTAGACAGACGAGGCCAGACCAATAATAAGGTCAATGCCTAGATGATGTCGAAGTGATAGGGACATTCTAAACTGGGCAGGTTGTTGGGCCGGCACGCCATCCCTTCGCTGGTGCTCAAACAGGTTCAAAAAAACAGAGAAGCAAAGTGTAACGCATATAAATCTACCGGAACGCTCATAACTACGTAAACGCTTTGCAGCCCAGCGAGCTCATTGCTAGAGGAAAGGCATCTTCACAACAACCGCCGACAACAAACACCGATAAACCACCACCATGGCCTGTACGATAATATCGTTTTAATACGATGAAAAGGATTAGATGAAGTGTTATAGCGACTTTAGCCAGATTTTAGCCAGGTTGGATTATACCAATAATGTATTGGGAAATCGATATTGATTCATAAGTATAACGGTCTACCTGTAGATAAGTAAGAGGTTATTTATTGTTTCTGGTTTTAATATAGTGAACTTAAAAGACCAAAGGCTAGTTATCGAGCTCCAATGCCACACGAGTGCTATTTAGGGGGAAAGATTTAAGGTCACCGGGTGCTTTTGATGGAATGCAGTTACAAACTTAACTTATTTACACGAAACTTTGACTTGACCTTTCTCAAACATATAAATCCTTCTACAGAAACTGTCACTCTAAAAAATTCTACTCGTATATATTACCATGCGATGAAACGGTGACTATATGCATAGCTATGAGCCTATTTTATAAGGTGTATCGACAGCATATAAAACTCTAAGAAAATATGTATAGTATCAGCATATCGATACATGGAAAAAAAACAAATAGATATTTCTTGGCCATTTGGTCAATGTGACGTAATCCTGTGTCTATTTTCACACATTTTTATATGTTTTAATCAAAATATTTAATTTCCATTCGTTCGTATCACTTTGTATGTTCGTATGGAGGTTCGTTCTTTGGCAGCTTCGAGCATGTTTCTCGATTAGGCCGATTTTACAAAGTTTGGTTTTGTACAGGAGCAATGGTCGCACCATTCGTGGCAGCAAATAGCGGCGGCAATTTATCAAAACATGTTTCGGTATTCGAAGCATCATTTAAAGGTTAGCCTTTGTTGTCCTTCAAATTCACTGTAAGTATTTGTAGTAGGTGTCTACGATCAAGGCGCTTACCAATGCCATAGGTTTTCTAAGGCGTCGCATCCGTCCTAGGAACGGAAGAACGGCCTTCACTCAGCTGAAACAGTTCAGTTGAAGGAAGCCAGTCGACGCCGACATTGATCATTGTTTAAATGTGTTTAGCCACTTAAGGTAGGCTTCGTACCGTTCAGTCTGTGTATGCTTGTGCCTTGTAACAAACAAGGTCGCGCTGGACAAGTTCTGCAGATCTGATATCGTACAGCTCCTGGACGCTAACTAACTATTGCACGAGGGCAACATCGCTCTTACAAAGCCACGGCCTTCTTTTTTCCTTACTTGTTATGTTGCGGTGTTTTTAATGCGCGGAGCCCTGATTGAAGTGACTCTCTACGTATGAACAATTTTTGTTTTGCGTTGATTTTGTATTAGCGACGACAGGCAAAGCCGCTGTATAATTTCGCGATCGAAAGTAGATTACTCATAATAAAAAGTATCAGGTTTTTAACGCCTCACGATAGACCACGCAACGGCAGAAAATTTTTCTAGTGTTTCTCCATAACATGTCCAAACGACTGAAATAAGCAATATCATTCAGCCGGTAGTTACCTCTCTTCTGTATCAAATGATTTGTTGCAGTAACGTTAGTTTGATTAGAGGCAGAAGGGACCGTCTCGTTCCGCGCTTGGACCCCTGTAAAATTGTTGTATGATGGCATATTGAAGGCTGTAACGTAGTTTAAAAATAATCTGTATGCTTTTAAAGTACATTGCGCATTTTTAACACAAACGGGTTTCTAAGCCAATCTTCTAAATTATAACAGAACTCGTTTTCTTTTTTTATCACCTCGTGCAAGACCAACTGATATTACTACTGCATGCTCATTGTAAAGTATATTTAGTTGTGCAGGTTAAGAGTTTTACTAGTATTTCGTGTAGTTATTGCAGCGTTAACTTATGAAGAGAAGTAAAAGTGAGGCTAAATCGCGAACGTTGCACAATTTGCTATGGCAGCGGTGCAGAATTCGCTACGGATCAATATTTTGTCCTAGTTTCACTGTACCAGTGGTTCTGTCGGTTGAAAAACAAAGACTCCAGTCGCTATGGCCACTCGTCTTTTTCGTTTAACTGCTAGGATAATTTGAAAAATCATCTTTCTATAGTGGCTTCCAGAGCAACGTTAGATAAAAACGTTGAACATTTGTAGAGGAGATGGACAAAAAAAGGATCTATATTACACAATTAGTGCTCAATATTGTGTTGATTCGTTATTGCGTTAGATTTCAACCTATGGGTTACTACCATGGATATAGTATAGGCAAGCGATCGCAGAGAGCCGAATAAATGCTTGCAGTTTTTTTTTCCAGGTCATGGTAGATTCACGTGCTGTTCCAGAATAGTTCTCAATATGGACGGCAGAACACAACACTGCCTTATAGAAATGATAAAAACTTTTCTTCAAGCGTGCTACAATTGCGAATTTCAGAGGCTCTGATCAGAATATATATATATATATATATATATATATATATATATGTATATCGCACTTCTTAATTCTTCAATTCCTTGTGCTCGAGTAAAAACAGGTATATACAAGGTGCCCTAAACAGCCGGCAATTTTTCTTTCTAACGCGACATTCGGCTTAGGAATCTTTGCTAGAGGAAGACATGTCATAAAGTGCCTATCAATGTATTAAACTTTATATAAGCAAGTCTTTTTGAGAATGTCATTGTAATAATCCCCCACTTCAGTGCATGCTACACTAATTAAATTTTTGCCATATAACATATGACACTAAACTGATGTTAGATCTGCTTGAACTAATGCTAAAAGCATTGGCTCAAAGCAAAGGGTGTGGTAACCGCTAAGAAACGTGAGTCGGATAAAAGCATAAAGATTTTACGTTTCTTCCTACGTATTTATACCTCTGTGTTACCAGAAGGCGAACACCTGGTATTTCGTTCTGAACTTGCTTTTAGGCTCGGAGGAGACGGCGTACCTAAAGAAGGATTACAGCGCCCTAATGGATGCCTATGGCTGTCTCGGCGTCCTCGACACAAACCAGGGCGATGTCGAAGTGAAGTATCTCGTCATGATAACAGGCTGCCACTCCGTTGGGAAGATCAACCATTCGGAGATTTTTCGGTTGACGGATGTGGTATTTATTTCTCTCCGAGACTTCCGAGAAGACGTAGAACGAATGGCGGAAGTGAAAAAGGTAAGTACGTGCATTCGGTGCAGGTAGTTGCCCCAGCGATTCTATCAAAATAATAATATATACACATGATAATTTATGTTCAGGGATTGAGGGCGTCGAAGGGTTTTGGCTTTGGTTAAGTAGATTAATTTTTTTCCGTTCGGCGACCTTCAGAAGCCTAGCAAACCTCATACGTTAGGGTTGAATACATCCTCATTCATTGTATTTTGAACAAGTCAAAGTGGAATCTACATAGTTTCGCTAACTGGCACCTTGCGAAGACGCCCTGTCTGATCCTCGGCTGTCACGATCTTTATGGATGGTTAGCTTCATTAATAAAGGAGGATTCTGATTTTCAAGGGAGCTGGCTTGATATTTTACATACGTTATGGGATAATTTTATTCGTATTGCATTGCTTGTTTATAGGTGTTAATATCTGGAACGTTCTTTTTCGCCTGGAGCAGCCAGTCTGGCCACTCCCCACTTGATCTCACTCTTTGCGCGCAGCGAGCGCAAAGAACAAACGTAACCGATAACAGGTATAGATTTACGCTACTACCGGCTTCTTCCACACCAAAGGCCAAAAGCTAAAATAAATTATCTCAAAGCTTACAGAATAGGCTATCCGCTAGGAATAGACCGAACTTAGTACGTGCATTCTACTCGGGAATAAGAAAAAGCGTGCAGTCGTTATTTTAGCTCTTTGAAGATAACCTACATCTATCAACGCAGATGAAGATTGTCTACGAGTAAAATCTTCATTCGTGGATGTGGGATAACATCACAGACTATACAGTCAAATAACGTGTGTCGTCTCTCGTATCATCTAATGTACGGCGAGTGCGTTGCTATAGTTCTCGGAGCGACCGGCACTCTTTGTTGCCGTTAATAAATTTTAATTTTTTATTATAATTTTAAAAATTGTTCCAGTTAAAAAATAGTATTTTTATACGATAGCGCAGCTGCTTATAATGATACAAAAAATTCATTGTTGACATTTCTACTACGTTAAGAAGTATCGTGGCCCGGATGCACCGTTATTTAATCGAATAACTGTGCAAACACAAAACAGATCCAAACAAATAAAAGATTTTCTTATTCCCGCTTATCGAAAAAATTAAAACTTTTAGGAAATTCATGGAACAACTTAAAGAATAAAGTGGCGTCCTTCGTTCCAATTAGTGAACAGTCGTACAGGAAAAGGTGCCGCTTTAAAAGCTACCGAGACGCGGCAATATTTTTGACGACTGGCAAATTCCATGCGCATGCATAGAGTATCTGTAAGCTGCATAGCTTAATGGACTATATAGAGTCTAAAGTACGCCAAAAACGGGTTTCATAAGAGAGTATATGAAACATTGTTTGTTAAAGCTAAAGTAACCATTTGTAGGGATGCCCTACGAGGAGTTTATGTTTAAGCGTTAGCTTTGCCCGATCCTCGATAAGAGACACCAGTTATTTTTCTGTCTTACGTCGTCAAGTCGCGTCTAAACGTACTCGACTAGTGCATGCCAATTTGCTAGGGCAACTATTTTCCCATGCGTTCTAGACGATAATACGACGCTCAACGCGCAGGCAACGAGCTCACGCGGGAAATTTACTTTTGCTTCATTTATTCAGATTCTTTTGGAACCGTATGTTGCATATTCCGTTTATGAACTTTGGTATCGATACGTCGGCATGGCTGTTCAAAATCATGAATGGCGGCATCGAGATTCGTACCGTGTACGTTGGACATTTGCAAGTTAGTACATACGTTTGTATGCTACTTGTTTATTATAGTTTCCTATATTTTATCATCTTCTATTTTCGAGAACGATTTATTGTAATTGAACGTTCTCATTACGAAAAAAATCCAGAGGCATTCTTACAAAGTTATCATTTCGAAATAAATAAGACATTGAAGGGACATTTCTTTTTTTTTTTAACATATTAAGTTTTTTAGCCTATCGTCTTTGTTTCAGGCTCGTGCGTGCATTATTTCGCGACTGTCGTGTGAACGTGCGGGGACCCGTTTTAATGTGCGGGGCGCCAACGACGACGGTCACGTTGCCAATTTCGTGGAAACAGAGCAAATGATCTTTCTCAATTCGAAAATATCGTCCTACGTTCAAATACGGGGCAGCGTTCCGTTGTTTTGGGAACAGCCCGGTGTACAGGTGCAAACGCAGCTATTCAAACATGACTGTAGATTGATTGAATTCAAAATGGATTGTTACCACTGTCCCTGTTATTGAATTGTCAATGTATGGTTCCAGGCATAGTGACATCTATCAGGATAAAGCGTTTAGGAGCGACTAAATCTTAAAAATAACCTGTTTGCCGATTGACGTGTGTGCGTGAATGAAGGAAGTTTCTTTGTTCAATATATTCATATACGTCGGGAGGGTGTTCAGATGTATATTGTACGGACAGTTTTTATATATAAATAAAGACATCGTTCGAATACTGGCAGGTTGGCTCTCACAAGGTGAAATTGTCTCGAGGGTCAGAGATGTCGGCGCCCGCGTATCGACGACATCTTGAAACCATAGTGGAACGATATGGTCATCAAACGTTCCTAAATCTGCTTGGCTCCAAGGAGGGCGAGACAATGCTTTCAAACGAATTCAACAAGCATCACCGAGCCATCGGCAAAAAAGTACTTTGGCAACTTTACAGTACAGCACATCATTCTACTAGAAACAATTAGTTAATCAGATTTTTCTATCTATTCTCTAGCGGAATTTTCCTCGGCATCCGCAGTAGCAATCTCTATGCTGCACGTTTATGGTTAAGAATCTAACGTTTGGCATGACGCGACTCCAGGACATTCCATTGCTTAACTTCGACTATCACGCACAGTGTAAAGGTGGCAAGCAGGACAACCTCATCCACCTGAAGTACAATATTGAAAAACAACTTAACGACTATTCGTTCTTCTATCACGACGGCCAAGAGACTACCAAGTAAGTCGAAAGCATCGCTCCTATTTACAGGCAGTGCCTATTTGTTTACCTCGTTCGTTAGGGATATCCTCAATAGTCGACCGCGAACTTTCAGAGAACAAACCGGATGCTTCCGGACAAACTGCCTTGACTGCCTCGATCGAACGAATTGCGTTCAGACCTTCATTGGGCTCACCGTCCTGCAGCAACAACTTGCGGCAATGGGCTTCGACGACAATATGGCATTTAGATTCTACGATGCCTTCAAGTCAATGTGGACGCTTAATGGCGATATGGTACGTCGAAACTACAGCGAATAACATTAGAATACGTATAAACATTAGACACGTGGCGTAGAACACTGCCGTTATTCTTGGTGGGTTAATTTGATCACTCTGCCGTTAAAATGTTCATAGGTGAGCCGAATCTATGCCGGTACGGGGGCATTGCAAGGCACAAATAAGTTGAAAGATGGCACGCGCTCTGTTGTTCGAACAGTACAGAACAACTTACTCGACTCAAGTAAACAAGTAATGCCAACGGTTCCTTTTTCTTTGCTTGCTTGTTTGTTTAAAAACATGCTTTATTACTGTTTACGATCAGTTCTTAAATCTACTAAAGCTGTTGAATACTGCGTATATTATCTTGCGGGCTAGGCCGAACTAGCTGAATGATATCATCAAAATAACACCCGATGCAGATAGCTGTAATAGTATTCCTACAGTATTAGTCTACATATATAATGCTAACACTACGCAGGAAGCAATCGACATCCTTCTGGTGGGAAGTTCCTTAAACTGCGAACTCGGTGATCGAGCCCGTTCACTATTGCCACCCGAGCTTTTGCACACGCCGCCTTCAATGCTGCGGCAGGTTTGCTTCGATCGCTATCTCGACTTCACCATTCCCGTAAAGATCTCATTAAGCGTGGCTACGTGGAACGTGAACGGCGGGAAACACTTTAATTCGATCGTTTTTCGGGATCAGCCGATGTCCGATTGGCTTCTGGACAATAACCCGAACGGTAAGCACGAATAACTTCGATATAGAGCACTCAACTGGTATATATATATGTCTTTTTCTTAGTCTGAGGTAGTGTACCGTTCAGCGTCAAGCCAGTGAGTTCACGCAGTGCGAGCGTTCGAGATGTTCTTCTTAGATTCTCCAAAAAAATCGTAAAGAAAAATTTTTACAACGTTTATAAATTTATTGGCGAAAAAACTTCGTTAGCGCTGAAACTTGTTTGTCACCAACAATTACATTTAAATGAATTCAAATTTGCTAGCAAGATCTGACACTGGCAAAGCCCCAGATCAAATCTGAAACTGTTTTTACAATCAAATTGTACCTACACAAGCAATAATATTCGTTAAGGATTTGTCTTTCTGAAGAAACGAAGCATAGTAGAACTCTTATATCCATATTTAAACATTTTTTTATTAATTAAATTTCTCTTAATTAATTACTTGTTGTCTAACAGTTACCTGCAAAAAACAAACACACATGATGAAGCACACTAAGGTAGACTAGCCATACACATTATAGAATGAATATTTCTTGCAATCAGCTAATGTAGAGAATAAGAATACGTCTGTTGATAATCTATGCCAGCGTTCAGTGATCTCTGACGGACGGCCTTCAACGACGACGTGCTAAAAACTGCAGGCTGAATTTTGTGATAGGAAATCTTCGATTTTAATAAAATTAGCGGGATAAATGCATCGGTAGATTTTAAAAAAACATAAGATGATTCATGGGAAGAGGCAAACAGCTTTTGCGAAAGGCGTACCACGCACTAAAGAGATGACTGTAAAACAAACGACTAATAAAAACAGTAATTACTGTGCAGTACGTAATTATCCGGAATACGTTATGAAAAGGCACGGAATACTCGCCTGAACTGGGCGGAGTTATCGTTACGTACGTAGTTGTATTGCCTGTCGTTGTTTTGTTCTGAATCCTCCTCTTTCACTTTCTCGCCTCTCGCTACTGCCACCCGTCCCGTTGCCCCAACCTCTGCTACCCCCTCCGAGATGACTTCCAGTTCGAAATAATGACGCTCCATCCGAAGGTAACGCAGGCACGGACGCAGCACAATCGACTCATTGAGTGGTTCTTATCCGTCCATTTATCAGTTGATCACTGATTGAATAAAGCGTGTGCTTCCCTTTGTCAAGTTTTTTTTGAGTTTGCATGCACCAGTGAGCTACAGCATTCATGTCATACAAGTTGGCTATATTTTAAATAATATAATTTACTAAGCTTTGGAATAGTCACTTACCTCGGAATGTCGACGCATAACTGGAAAAATGACATGTGTTCAAGCGCCAAATGGTTTCTATCTAATAACTGATATGCCCAGATAATCCACTGCATGTGAGTGGCGTAGACAGCCGAATTTTTGAAGGATCACTTCAGATATCCTTGTTCTTATTAAGTGTTTGCAACATGGTCCACGAATAAATATGAATACTTTTATCGATACTTTTGCGTTCCCTCATGAAATAGTATAGGCTTAGTTTACTTATTCAATATGTTCTCCAATATATGTCCTTTTCAAGGAGTCCTATACATGTAAAGAGTGGATGCATGACCTATCGACTGTATAATATCAAGTCATGATAATAAATTTCATTTTTAACAGTAATAGTGGCCTCTTTAGCGTTGCGCGGCTCCCTAACAGCCTGTTCTATGAGCCTTTTTTGACCTGCACATAGTACACTTCATGCGGTACGGTACATCCATTTCGCGATCTCTCTATTAAACTGATCGCAAGATATTATGTTAACATGCATAGGCTGAAATTCAACGCGTGCGTCTTTGACGCGGTCCCACATAATGTCAATAGGGAAACTTGTGCTGCTTTGTGCGTGAGATACTCGTGTTTAGTTTATGTGTACTTCGTATATAAGGGACTTAGGTTCACTGGCCAAACATGGCTAGGAGGTTGTCGCTAAAAATTGTGCTTATTGCAATTAACCGCCTCCTTTTACCTTAATTTCGGCGGTATCAATCTCTACATCAAGTAGCCACCACAGATGGAGTTCGGCGTGAGCGCTTGGCATTTTGATCTTATTCGATGTCAATAGAGGTTTTATTTGTGGATTATTCTAGCATAGAAGAGACCAAGTGACAATAAACATGTAATGGAAAATAACCACGATGCTTCCATGTTGTGATTTTTACGTATGTTATCTTGTTATAACGTGTACATTGGTAGGGCAAAGTGAAGCTGATGGTGGTAGAGCACCGCCGGATATATTTGCCATCGGTTTTGAAGAAATTGTGGATTTGAACGCATCGAATATTGTCAACGCATCAACGGGCAACCAGATGGAATGGATGCATGAACTTCAGAAATCAGTCTCGAGGGATACAAAATACGTCTGTCTTAGGTATATAAATATATAAAGCGTCTATAATTAATTTTCTAGATACGATTACAGGAACAAATGGTTCCTTCTTGTTAATACCAATGCGCTTCTTATCTTAGACTTTTGTGCTGTATATTCTCTTGATATCGCCATTTTCTCATTATGATGCGATCTCTTACCGAAATGTTTCCATTTTGACGCCTGAAGTTCTGCCCAACTAGTTGGCGTATGTCTGTTCGTATTTGCCCGCCCGGAACACGCAGCATTCATCCGTGACGTGGCCGTCGATCAGGTCAAAACTGGCCTTGGTGGGGCGGCAGGAAATAAAGGCGCTGTTGCTATTCGAATGCTTTTCCACGCCACGTCACTTTGTTTCATCTGTGCGCACTTTGCAGCCGGACAATCGAAGGTAATAATAATGATAATTGGAAAAGAAAAAAGACACCACTCCTGTATCCCTTTGCCTTCTAACAGTAAGTAGAACAATGACAGCGCATAATTTACAGGTGCTAGATCGCAACGCGGACTACACGGAAATCACTCGGAAGCTTTGCTTCCCTATGGGCAGGACTGTGTCCTCGCACGATTACGTGTTCTGGTGTGGAGATTTCAACTATCGGATCGATATGGAAATTGACCGGGTCAAAGAACTGGTTCTCCAGAGAAATTATGAAGAGCTCCTACAAAACGATCAACTGATGAAGGCTCGTGAGCAGGTACTAATGGGTTTCCTGCTAGTCTTTGAAACTTTTTATACACACGTTAGTTTAGTCCGCGAGGAATATATGCTTGGTCGTTCATAGACCAAATGAATCGCGTTCCCGGAACTCTATTAGTTTGCAGTATCGATAGATATGTTTACAATACACAGGTTCATCGTGATAACAGCTTGAACGTTGAAGTGTATTGTTCGAAATGCCGAAGATTTATAGTTCGTATACTGATTACTGCCCGGGCTGCATATCTCACATAACACAATAAACGTTTTCCTCATACATGATTAAATCATATTGAATAGTCTCTGCCACTTCTCCTGAGGCTTTGCTCTATAATACGTGTGATTTACAGGGCCAGGCGTTTGCGGACTTCATTGAAGGCGAAATCCGGTTCCCCCCAACATATAAATATGATCTATTTTCAAATGATTATGACACCAGTGAAAAGAGCAGAGTCCCGGCGTACACCGATCGGGTTCTGTTTCGGAGAAAAAAATACCCCAATGATGAAGGTCAGTTACTTTCTAAAAATAGTAATGGCTAGATCGAAAGCGAGCCAAAGGCTCTGTTAGATGAGTTATGTTCAAGTAAGGAACTAAAACCTATACATCTACTGATCATTCAGTGAAATCTCGTACTAGGCAGAACTAATGGTGCCCTACCTACCGGTGTCCAGCCAACACAGTACAAAAACTTTTTGGCTGCAATTCAGTAAAAGCCCATTGTAGACGCTGAAATTTCGAATTCCGGTTGGTCTTTGTTACTTCAGGTCCACTATAGGTGTCGTTGGTTTTTCTTTACGTCGCGTTTTATGATAATACACTTTTGACTACTTACCTGGTCCTTGCAGCATACCCGTTCTGGAGTCCGGGACATATTCGCCATTATGGAAGAGCGGAATTGCGAACTTCGGATCATCGACCTGTTATTGCAGAGATTGACATCGAGGTAGCCAACTATCTAGTGGTACATTTAAAACTGAAGCTTGTGTAAATTTGATCTGATCATTTGTTTCCCCATTGATTTTAGGGCCTGCCATTAACTTACAATATTTGGATTGTATAGTACGATTGTTCAATTGAGAGCTTTTTCGATTTTGCTTCCATCTGAGGCTAAAGCGTAAGTATGTGGTTCATGCTGAACGATGTCTAAGGGCTGACTCTAGTAATGGGTTCATTTTGACACTAGCACTATGTGCAGGAGTTATCATGAGGGAAATAAAACAAGCAGGTAACGTGTCAACCAGGTTCTTCGGGTGGATTCAGCACTGCGTGACAAAACGGTTCGTGAAGTGTCGAAGTTAGCAGGACCGCCCGATGCAACGATTTTGGTACGAAAGATACGATCCGAACTAGCGAAGCAGGAAACTGGTGGCAGCGGCGGCGGCGGCGGCGGCAGCGACGATGACGACGAAGATAGTCAGCGAATCCACAAAGCAGTCGACACGTTCAGTGAAACATTTATCGAAAAGATGTGCGATCTATTTTCCGAAGTTGGCGAGGTTATCCTCATAAGGTAAAGTTAGCTAATTAGTCGTAGGCTGGCGCAACAGCTAAGCAGACTTACGCCTAACACATCAACGACCTTCTATTGGGGTGGGTGCAAAATTTCACTTGAAAATGTACAGTATATTTGTGTAAAAATAAAAACAGTTTAGGTAACATCTGAGCATAAACGAAACTTGGCTGACATTTTGAAGATTCCTGACCCGCGAAATATGATCACATTAGATTAAGTCGTCCCAAAGTAGACCCTTTATAGAATTATATAGAAGCCCATTTAGTGTATATGGATACTGTTTGATTTTTGATAAACGCAGGTTTGTTGGAGAAACCCTTAGGATAACATTCGCTGATGGACCGAGCGCTCTTGAAGCAGTGAAATTAAGCGGACGCGAGATCGATGGTGAACCAATAGAAATCACCTTAAAGACGGTTGAGTGGCACAAAATTATTGAGGCCACTCAGGCTCTCTGTAAAAGCAATACTATCCCACTAAACAAGGTACGAAAAGAAAAAACATGTACATCTGCTTGTAGTTGAAACCTCAGTTTTGCCGAGTTGCAACTATCGTCTTCATACGGATTGAGACTACACACTTTCACTAATAACCAGATTCTTTATTTTGTTTACCATGCGTTCTCTCAAACTGAATTCAATACATGTTAATACAATTTAAAATTTTTTTATTCCTCGACCCTAAACTGCAAACAAATCCATATTGGGTCGTTTTCATTGATACAAAAAGGTGCCGATCTCGACGCATTTTGATGAACCTCCAGCTTCCAACGCCCTCATAGGCATCGAAGAGGGTGAGAAATATAAAATACCTGTCCCACCTCGTCCTACGAGGCCACCCGGACCTGGGCAAGCGCCTGAGGGCGCGATTGTGGCAGGATCCGCCGCAAAATCCGAGGCTTCAACAGATGGAAAACCGGAGGGTACCCTTCCGCCCGTACGACCGCCGCGACCTAATCGCTCTGTTACAGGGCCTCCTGAGAGACCTGAACGCCCAGCGGCGCCACCAGAGCGCCCTGTGGCTCCCCTTGAACGGTCTACACAACCACCCACGCGGCCTGCACCACCAAATAGACCTGCACCGCCGTCTAGACCAGAAAGATCAAGTCGTCCGGAAAGGCCTGATAGGCCGGACCGACCGGATAGGTCACCATCAACTAGCGCTCCTCCGAAAATACCCGAAAGACCATTGAGAGAAACACCTCCGTCGAAAATACAACCGTCAGACCTTCCAACGCCGACGCCTCCCACGCCCTGTGGTAAATGTTGTAGGTTTTTTTATTTCTCAATTATTAATCTTAATAAGTCCCGTTTGTTTCATATGATAAATTAAAAAAAATTGCCTATGGTATACTGTGATCAATCTGAACTGAAAACTAGCACATCAGATATATTGGTTCTATTCCATAATGTTTTGTTACCACAACCATGATAATTTTTAATGAAGTCATCATACTTCTTGCGCTTTCGCTGCAGCTCTCGAAATTGATCATGAACAAATAAAGGCCACAGTAATTGACTCGTCAGGTCATGGTGGTTCCGGAGGAGAGGCTACATTCGGCTCAATATTTTCGGGCATTCCTTACGGAGAGGAAAATTCACCATCAACGCCAAACGACGAACAAATCGCATTAGATCGATCTCTACCGCCATCAATGCCTCCACAAGCGCCTGCACCGCAGTGTCCTATAATGACGGCTAACGGTGCACCACCACCAGTTCCTGGGCGTGTAACGTGTCCACCTTTCAGAACTGCGCCTACACCACCCCCTATCCCGGCTCGCCCAAGGCCTTAGAAACCTCGTCCGCGTATACGTGGGGTATTGAAAGTGAACGAATGCCATAATTATAAGCCTCTAAATCATATAGGCAGGACAAAGCTACAGTTTTTGGTGAAAGATTATCAATTCGTTTGAATTCTAGACAAAGCTGAAAGAAATCATCAATAAACGATCGTAGAAATGGGTATATATATATACCCATATATATATATATATATGTAGTAACAGCAATATCGTTAAAAATGACGCTACCATCGACGGCACCTTCTGCAACCATGCCACTTATCGTTGGTAGTAATTATTGTTTTTCAATTTTCAGTAAAGATCACCAATTTAATTTTTGTTCCAATTTTGTCGTCGGCAAAACAGACCAGTAGGCCATCTGAGTGAATCTAGCCATAGGCTATTCTAAGGCTCGGTGGAGAACTCTTATGTTGACTTTAGCAGGCAGCATAAGTCTTAGTTGCGCAACGCACAGTTTTTACTAACTAATTAAATTGTTAACGCCAATGAATGTAGCGTTACGTGCACATAAGTGTTTGCCTTGATTCGCCAGGCCAGACAAAGACCAGAAAACTATTTGTAGTGGAGAAATCCTGTACAGAAATCGTATTGGCTTTCCTGCCCGTTAACAATATGATTGTACTGCTCGAATGCTCAAGCCCATCACTTACTTGATAAAGTTTCCCTTACCTTTAACTAACTGTATTAGCCGGCGCCAACAGTTGAAATATATCAACTAACTTAACGAAGCTGCTATTAAGGTCTACTGTTGGCCCGTCACGTGGCACAGAATAACAACTAGAGGCCGTTTTAGGCTACCATCACTAATGGCATCGTAGTATGATTATCAGAGCACAAATGATGATGGTTATTATTATTATTATTATTATATATAGAAAAATAATGAGTAATCACACGAAGCGGTGTGACAAATTATCTAGCTATTGTCAGTAGTGGAACATAACCGAAACGACGAAGAACGTCAAGGCAATAGTCGTTCAAAGTAATACCAATACGAAGAACGGCATGCCCGTATACGAAAACGAAGATTACCTTAACTGAAATCGTGCGAAAGTACGTAATAACAAACCTCTACAAATAAGACGAGTGTAATCTTTTTCTGTTTATACCACCAAGTTCATGTAGTGTACAGGTATATATATATATATCAGTTAACATTTTGATTGATTTAGCTTTCGGGCAGACATAAATAGAATTAGAAATTGATCACTGCGTCTGCCGGTTCCGCCGTTTTGGATTACACCTAATGACATTTACGCGATACATGACGTTATAAACTAGTCCGCATTCGACGGTGTTAAGATGGTGCCGCTAAAGTAATGTATAAGATATATATTTCATGTAGTTATAGGGGGGTAGAAGTAATAAACGTATCTGAAAAGGGAAGAAACAACATCCTGACAACGTGCTAAAACCACGATGTGTCTTACGTCAGTTCAGCTGATCTTAACACAAAAACACGATTATAGCTATGACGTCCAATTGATACAATTACAAGTACATATATATGTGGTAATGGCCAGTACGACTCGTACAGTTATACTATGGAACTAGGGCTACCTGACGTCACTTAAAGAAGAAGCTCTCTGTTATTAGCGCTGGTTTTTATTACTACTAGTTGTCTAGTGTACTAAAATGACTCTCTCAGGAATAGAGTACCCTTCTTAAGTAAGAAAAAAAAAGCGATTCCATACACCAACGTAAAGTATGTACGTGCTGAAAGCAAACAGACAGGTTCGTTCGTAACTTGCCATATCTGCGTGAAAGGTAAAGCTGATAAAATCGCTATATATATATATATATATACTACAACATTTGGAGCCGCTTACTAAACCGCATTAAACACTAGTAGGAAAAGTTTAGATACAATTATATTAAACTGTAGAAGGCAACATATAAGTTCTCTTTAGCAAAGTAGAAAGTGATGATTATTAAGTCAGCAGACAAGATTAACTGTTGTGCACCTAGCAAACGTAGTGAACAGTGAATAGATACCGAGAGATGAAGCCCCTTGATTTCATTAGTTGGCCCTACATATCAGTCAAGATAAATTTCACTGAAAAATGCCCTCGTGGTCATACAAACCGGAGAGAAAAGCTGCCCTCGTTTTTCTCAACGAGCCGAATGTTCAGTACGATATATTTATTCCTACACAGCCTATCCACTTGCAATATTCCATATTGTTATCATTATTGTGTAAGAACGAAATTATTTTGTTTTTAGCGACTGCCTAATTAGCCGACGCTGTCAATGTTGTTATTGTTGTTGTTGTTCTTGTTGCTGTTATTATTGTTGTCATTGTTGTCGAATTTTAATAGTTCTCTCTATTATTTATTGTCATTCTGATAAAACTGGTTCTTAAAGGCGAAGTGATTATTTAGCAGAAAAGTCGTGCAAAACAAAAGCCAAATAGGAGATCCAAACTTAATTTTAGTGCGAAATATCTACCTCAGAAGGACAATGATGTAGTATGTTAGGTCAATGAAATCATTTGGATTTCAAAGCAGTGTTTTTTTAAATTTTAATTAATATTTTTGCTTTATCAATTATGTTTATTACGTTATTTTAAAGTTGTCGTTGTTATTCGTGGACCAGTACTAATTAGCTTGACCATAGAGATTCCATAGGCAAATGCATCAGCATATTGGCAGATCATATACGATTCTCAGACGTCTTATACATGCGCTGATTACTCTCATTACTATTCGTATAATTGTTGTTAAAAGACTTTTCGTTGTGATATATTCGTATATATTTATCTAAAAAGCTGTATGTATATATATATATATATATATATATATATATATATATATATATATATATATGACCAATGAATAGATACCTATACATAAATCTACATGCAAGAATATATTCAAGGACGTGGAACTGAGCTACGACAGCAACAACCATTTCATTAGTGATAGCAAAATGAAGGTATCCAAGGTCTCTTTCCCGCAAGATCTTCAAGAGACCCTGTGGAAAAGTCAAGTAGGCACACCTAAATGAGCACCCATAAACAGACATAGACAGGACTATATTGACACGGTATCAATATACGACGCTGTAAGGGAACTCCAAAAAAAGACGGAGTTAACCCATTGGCGAAGATTCAAAGAAATAAATATAGTGCGAAGCTAACGCGCTTGTAATAGTGAAACAGTCCTGTCTTATTTTCCACTTTCGTTTCCTATGGTACTACAATATTCTATCTAAACTACGAAATAGTATATAAATATTGTGCTGGCTAAATTCAAGTTCGTCTCATGTATTTGGATATGAATATAGACTATTGAAAGCATACATGTTGAATTGTACATAGACAAAAGATCTGTAGAGCACGGTTCATGTTTGAAAACATTGGGCAGATCGCTAAGTGTTAGGACAGCTATGGAGCCGATTAGTACTTACGTGGGGTCTTGCTTTAAGAATAGATTTAAATAGAGCTCCGTAAGCTCCTTAAAATTTGTCATAAAGAAGAAGCGCACCGCATTTTCCGTCTTGTTCTTACTTTCTGACCTTTGTAATACCCGTTAGAGTGCAAATATACATTTACAAACATAAACAAGTATTCTATGAATTGTTGACTCTACTTTAAGGTAGTTCTCCGAGTAGTTGCACTTTTGTCAGCACTGTGACCCGGGTTGCATATAAGCTCAATGGTAAGGGGTAAGTGGGCATTTACTATATACGTGCATTTGCTGCTTTAGTAAGAAGCTGTTGAAACTGTTGGAAGGAAATTTAGCGCGAGTTTGCCAACTAGTGGATTTAATTGAAGATATGCGTACGTAGGTGAGCGATTTCTTCGAATTACTTTTTCAAAAATCCGCTATGTTTTACCAAATTAAACCGCATAGGTGTTTTATGAAGATCGTTAAAATATTATTAGGTGTGTGTCCCCATTCTACGACACAAGTAAACATGAAATATGACCAGTACGTTGATGAACGCGTTACATTATAAGTTATCACTTAAGTTTCAGCTTTCAGTATTGAAAAAAAGGGGCTATATACCAAACAGAATCAAGCCGATTGAATATATGTTTAGTAAGCAGGTTAGAAACTTTAAGCATGAAATAAACTTGTGGTATATTTTGAAATGTCATTGATTCGAGTACTTGAATATAATATTCGAAAACCGTTTAATTGAAGTTTGCTTCTTAATATTTTATCCAGACTAACGCCATTACGTACTATATAGTGGCTAAAATTCTTCCAATTATACCTTTATGGCCCATAAAATATAGAACTTCTTGTAAGGGTTGAAAAGATGAAAAAGATACTATGTTGTCTGAATAAAGTATATAACAGAATATTTGCAAAGAAAACGTTGCAAATGTATTGAATCCCAGAGGCAACTTGCGGCTGAGCCGAGCAACCACCCTTTCATCAAAAAGGTACCTACAGCCTTAGTCTTATGACGGTTGAGTTACTCTTGGTCGTTGCTGGAAAATAAGCGCTTCCTCCAAACGTTTACCAGATAAACTTAATTGAAAAAAGGGTACCATTGCAGTATTGTGGGCATGAGCATGGTGATCTTGTTTCATTAATATTTTAAAATATTTAATTATTTTCATATTATACGATAATATCTTATATACTAGTTCTAATTAAAGGTGCATGAAACAGGTCGTTGAAGTAGAAAACGTCTAACTTTGAGAAAATAATCTCGATAAATCAAGCATTGTTCTTTATAAAATAATAAGGTACAAATAATTAATTTCTTTACTAGTAAATATATTTTCGGAAAAAGTGACTTAAAATATATTTGGGTAATTTAGTAAAAAATCCTGCCTTGTGAAAATGAAATAAAAAATGAAGTAATGCGCCAGTAGTTTACACATACAATTTTTAGACTCTTATAATTCGATGGAATTTAAAAAATGGCATTTCTTTAAAATGACATTTTAAAAATAACGTTACATTTTTTAATAAAGTGTGACTCGATAAGAAAGAGACAAATGGAGGTTTGCGTTATTTGTCATATCATTAACGTGTTCGTTGCAATAAAAACCCGTCAACATGCTATAACAACGATACATTTGGAGAACATTAAAATACACCTTACATAACTGATTCTGGTCAGACCTTCCTGAAAAGCGTCATCATGAAAACATATTTAAAACTTTACTTACAAACAGGACACGTTTATTACACATGTAATAGATAGTTTTATTTTATCCATCTCTATTAAAAAAATACATCTAATGTTTCACTTCTGAGTACGTCCATCCAAGTTAGCAAAAAATAGGGCAGAAACTATGATTCGGAACGAAGTCATTACTCAATAATTTCTTGCTTATCTTTACAATTATTACAAAACGTAAGCTTAGCAAAGCTATTTTTAAACCCACTGAAGTACGCCTTCTAGATGCCGCTTTGTTCAATCACATTGTTTGTGATTCCAGAACCTGTTTGGACTAATCGATGACTATAACTATAGAAAACGCATATTCATCCTGCCAAATTTAAACAATGTAAGGCAAAAAAGCAAGTAATATATAAATATATATATATATGTTCGACAAAAAAAAAGATGATTCTTTGTGCCGCCTGCGCAATAACTAAAAATATCAACAAGCTTCCATGGCGGTGGCGAGGGTAATCCTTTCTGGAGAGAGCGTAGTAGAACACGCACACGCCGAACAAACATGCTTTATTTAGCTTTTGTTTTCGAAGGCATTATTGTACACAGAGGATAATAAATCAGTTCCTTAAAGCAATAAAGGACCCGTCGCGGAACTGCGGCTCGTGTTTCTCGCATAGCCCTCTCTTTTTTATGTGTTCACCGATGCTCCGTTCTGAGTGTTTACCTCACATACGTTCCATTCGAGTAAATCGAACACGTTGTTGGATACAACAGAAACATCTTGAGAGGTCGATCTAGTATAGTATAAGTTTGCTAGCAATTGGGCGAGTTAGAACGCCGAAGTTTTCCATTCGCGCATTCTAGTTCATACAAAGGAACGTCCTGAGGAAAATGATTACAACATTAGGCAGATTGTTGCAGGGTGCGCGGCGACCAAACGTCGTAGGTCGTTTAGCACGCACGAGTACTTCATATTCAGTAGCGCCGTCGTCAGTTTTGGGGTGTACATCTAGCAATCAAATGAATTACAAATCACTGAAGGTTTGTAATGTATTCGTGCATATTGACTGTGCTGATTATCTGAGGTTTGTTATGTGAGGCCAAACCAATTTTACTTGACAAATAAATATTAGAATAGATTAAAGTCCATATGAGGTCGTTCAGTGTAATGCTTCGAAAAATAACGTTTGAGGTTTATTTATTTTGATACCTATAAAAATATTTTTTTAGCCAATATTTGCATCCATATTTCGATGCCGGCTCTTTCTTTCGATACTGCGTTACGTAAAAGCCCGGGACTCGGCTTACTGAACGAGGTAGCCCCCTATGTTCCCTTAATTCATCTACATTTTCCATACCATTCGTCTACATATCAAAAACTGAATATAAAAATGGTGCTCGAATTAGAGTAATAAAGAAGCGAGTTTTTTTTTTGTTTTTGACACTGGTAAACACAAGGCTTTTTTGACAGTCAAGTTTTTAATTTTCGCTCCGATATTTTCAATATGTACTCTTTTTTTCATGTTTTTTTAGTTTTAAAGCTAGGGTATAGATGATTCAGAATAAGTGCTGCTAATAGGGATCAGTGCCCCACGGACTCTCAGCTGCTGCTTTTTTCTTTTTCATCAATATATCTATCTGTAAGAAGTTCACTAGATAACTTGTGAGACTCGTCTCTGTACATTTCAGCGGCCTTCTCAGTTGATTTTGTGAAGTTCTACGGCAGGGCAGTGTTTTCAGTCATGTGTGCTGTTATAATTAGTAGTGAGGACGATAAGTAAAGCCTACATAGGGTGAATTGTGATCAGTTCAGGATGATCGAGGTTGACCCCCATCCAACAAGGCTTTCTGGAATCATAACCGCAAGAAATGCATAAAATAAAAAACGAGATGTTTAATAGCCCAATTGTACTGCCATATGGCTACGTGGTCATTTGAATATATTTTCAAGGAAATTTAGGAAGACGGCATGAGTCAGGTCCGTGCAAAATCCCTATACACTGCACGAGCCGCTAATGGGGTTAGAACGAAACATGTTGGAATACGATAGTTTTCACTGTTGATTTTTTTCAATAAGTACTTAGATTGCCCTCCAATACAAACCTCTGTATTCACTGGCTCTGATTTGATACTTTTACTTTTCGAAGCCTGTGTAACATATAATACTCGGCGTAAAGTTTACGAAAGACAGGATAATATACAGTCATATTGGTTTAAATAACTATATTACGTTGTGTTACCATATACCAGAGTCACAAGTTAATAGACATATATGCAGATATGGCTTAAATAGAAGTACTGGTAAAACATACTGTTGTAGAACTACTGCTGACGTGATATGGACTCAAATACATTGATATATATAGACGTACGAAGTGGCCAGCTGGCGTCCCTAATAACGACTCTAACGAAGCTCTATAATTGCTTATTAATTATTCGCTGTACAGCGGTTTCCCTCTGTACCTGCCGAATCAGAACGAAGCACGAGGCTAGGAGAGAGTGATCTTCTTGTCCGCGAAATCAGAATCGCCTCTACTCCATGCGATCTCTTCAAGGTACGATTGCACGTTTCGTTCTTACTCTCTAACATTTTATTTCGAGCTTAGAAAAAACACCTCTAAAGAAAGGGTTGCCCTATAACTAGGGCGGAATATTCTTTCTAAGGGCATTTGAAAAAACTCTGTAAGTTAGCATTTCAACAGTTTTCAGCCAGCATATTACAGTTTGTCTATAAGGATTTATTGTTCCATATGTAGGTACATGTAGGTGCTATATGTTTCTACTTGAACCATCTATCAACGGCACATGAGAATCTGGGATTACATGGTTTCTTACTAGCTGACCCATTATCTGAATAATACTGGCAGAGTTCAGTCCCGACAGTAAAGAAGATATTTAAAGTAAGAAGAAGTCATTATGTAATAAATATAATTCGTATGAATTCTTTACGAACGAGTTAAAATCCATCTCTATTTCCGTATTTTCTATAGTATTTAATAATAGACAACCTTCATTTTAATATATCATAGCCTAATGCTTATCGTTGACTTTTAAGCAAAACAATTAATCTGGTAATCTGGTTTACTGTATTACTTTTCTAGCGCGGTATGTATGAACACTATAAGTGATCTATATTAAAAAGTTTTCTTTTGAGCAATATGTGAAAAGATGATTTGTTGTCTAATAACTTTATAAAGTTTAATAGAAATTAAAAAGTATAAAAGAGTAATACCTGGACGGTTTACGGACGCGCTTATGTTTACCATGCCTGCTTTGATAAGAGTGTTTGAATAATACGTATTTCACGTATTCCAAAAACGTGGTATGTATTTATATAAAAGTATTGATAATAGTTATATCAGGTTTCTTCGTAAACGAAAAATCAAGCGTCCTACTTAAATTTTAGCAATAAATAGACTTATCACATGTTCGTCATCACTCTTCATGACTTCCTTGCGTCTATCATATTCCTTCTCTCTAGATATTTTCAGATCTGACATGTATCTTAGGGCCCTTTTCATCGTAAAATGTAAGGTTATTATGTTCATGTGCCAGTGATCAAAGAAAAAAATGAACCTTCGTTAAAGTGAAATATATATTGAAAAATATATTGAGTTCCCCATTCGAGCCCTTGCAGGAAGGCTTTCACAGTTTTAGCCGTATGTAGCCTGGCATTGTTGTGGGAAGCGATGACTGTGTCTTGTCTTTCAGCTATTTTTTGTTCAATCGATGGAACTGTGTTGTTCCTCTCAAGCAGGTCCTAGTGTAAAGGACCGCTTTAACCTTACCAAATACCGGTCTTCTTGGGACGAAGATCTGGCTTAATTCTGGGCTTGGGCATACTTCCCAGAGCCACCAGTTTTTTGCTCCGCTTTATATCTACATGGATACACCACTTTACAGACTGGTAACAATTCTACGTAGGAACCTGTTATTGTGTCTACGCGTTGCTCGATGCTAGACGAGATAGGTTTTGACAAGTAATGAAAAGCTGGGTTTCTTTGCGCAGTAAATCCTATAGATGTGAGGTGGCCATCGGCAATCATATGACCACAATCTGTTTTCCGTTTAATTTATCTACCGTCTTCCTTCAAAGGTGCCGTCAATCAGTTTTCATCGACTTCAGATAGATCGAATCAGATAGCCGACCGAGGCAGGGCACACCTTCCAGTTACCAGATGCTATTCTCGAACCCTGGAAACCAGTTTTAAGCAGTCCTATGAGTTATAGACTTCTTGCTATACACGGCACAAATATACCGTGCTGCTTCGGCACTTGTTTAACCTCAGCAAAAAGGCGAAATAGAATAGGAGTCCGCGAATGTCCGCCTATAAAACTTAAGCTCGAAAGAAAAATCTGCTCACTGTACAATGGACTTACAGCAAAAGTAAAGCACTTTCGTGAAGAACGAAATTACCGGTGGAGGAATAAAAGAAAAAGGTGGCATAGAAGATGAACTAAAAGTATTTGTATTCCAAGTAATACTTTAACTAATATTTAAATTTAATTAGTTAAATTAAATGTCAGCGATATTTATTAAGCAGGCTTCTTTTTAGGCGACGGTTTGGCTACACATACATTGCAAATAGTATTCCATGCAGTAGCTTACTAGCTAGCGCAAATCCAAAATTTCAGAGTTGTTGAAAGGTAGACTTACATATCTTTTCTATATAATTACATGTTATACAAATGTAAACCTATTTCTCTTAGATCCGTTTGCTTTTTGTATTTTCTAGCTTGCAACCCTTTTTTGTTTGTTGTCGTTACAGGTTATTAAACTATATCATCCGATCATGAATAACAGACATCTGTCAAAATGTTTTAACAATTTGCATACTATGGTAAGTTTGCAGATTCGAAAAATACTAGTTCTAACGATAAACATGAATTTCTTTTTGCGTTTATTGATTCGAATTTCGACAACAGGAAGTGTTTATATTTTTTTTTTGTCCCGCGTTTAGTGCTTTTCAGTTTGTCGATAGTTCCTGTAAGGTGAAATACTTTAGGTTCACTTTTCTTTGCGGGAGCGTTTCACGTTTTGTAGATGACCCTCCCCCCCCCCCCCCCCCCCCCCGAATCGAATATGCCTTTGTTGCGTTCTACATGCTATTTTGAAAGAAACCTGTTCTCAAAGCTTCTCGGTAATTTCTCGGCGAGCATCTTTATGTATAAGTAAGTAAGGTTTGCGTGCAGGAATGTACCCATATTTATGTATTACATGTAACTAAGAACTGTAGTTTGCTCAACTGCACAGGTGAAGGAGGGAAAAGCTGACCTACAAACCATTACCGACGCATCAGAGTTCAAGATTCTGTCTGCTCGGGTCCTTAAACGATTACAATTTTACGATGTGGGACAGTTGTTACAACTTCTCAGCATATTTAACACTTTCAAAGTAAGAGGATAAACTCGCTGCTTCCTTTAACTAATATCTAATTATAAAAATAGTAATGAGTGAAACATGTAACGAATTTAAATATGGTTCAATATATAACGAAACTCGTTTCGAGATTATTAAGTAATTAAACAGAGATGAATAAGAGATTTCGTAAATGTCGTCTTTGTTTTAGGTCGCACCGAACTCGTCGTTGGTACAGGGCATTTGTGAAAGTATTCGAACATCATTAAAGTGTTTCAAGGTTAATCAACTGATTTTCCTTGACACCCAGCTCGCTCAAGTATGTTGGTAACGTTGGCTGCTATGTAACGTGACTTAGATACGAGTCAAGCTAGGAGCAAACTGAGGAAAAGCGGATTTTTGACCCGAAGCTTGTCTTCATTGTGCAGACAAGCTTATTATAATGCCATGTACAGGGTAATCCAAAAGCCAAAAAAGTCACATCTAGTGACTTATAGGTTATTCGCTTTTCTGACTATTTGCAACTTACAGCAATTTTAGGTCAGGTGTCTCAGGTGTTTGATGAACATTGCTCAGCACTCAAAGGATGTTTTATCGTTATACTTCGTTCTAACCGATTATTTGCCGTTTCATGTACGTGCCTACAATGCGCCTAGTTTAAAAAACGTGGAGAGCTAACAACGACAATGGAAATTCTTAAATCGACACTACCTATTATTTTCCAAGAAAAATGTACCTCCGAATTCGACATAACTAACCTAGAGAAAACCTTCAAGTAAGTTCACAGATTTTGGTAGTGGGTGTATATATAAACACGGAGGTATTAGCTTCACAACAATAACAGACTGGAATGATGATGCCATACTTGATTGGTACCTGTTAAGCGCTCTACAGTTTCCGAGAGTCTGTTTTTGTTCAACCAGCAACCGTTATGAGTAAACAAAAGTTGAGCATGTTTCGCTAGAACGGCAACAAGTCTCAGAGAGATTATGTATTCCTGGAATCAGCTTCCAGCTTATGTAAACCCATAAAAATCCGCATTGTGTTTTCGTATTTCGCTTAACATTGTCCTAAACTTTAACAGTGCGTCTCGTAGAAGCTCGAAAGAATTCTATGATAATATTGGGGCTCTTAATTTTCCTACACTTATAGGAAAGCTAAAGCGTCTTTGTTCAACCTCTAAAAGGCCAGTCTTGTCCTCTGTTATATTCGAAATTGGCACATCGATAGTAACATTATGATAGGCAATAGTGCCGCTTCGTAATTATGATCCCAATCCTGTTTTCCAGAGTGCGCAATTAGTTTAGTTTATATTGATGAAATCTAATGACAGCGTTTTGTATTGTATCTAAGTGCTCTAAGATTCGCTGTTCGCACCGGCTGCAGCGATCAAACGTTAGAGTTTTTTTCCTCGTCGCTTACATCATACTGCCGAAGTATCAGCGCTTGCAAAGCTGCGAACCTGCTAATCGATATACCAAGTACCAACAACGAATTTCAAGATAATACCAGTGATAAGTTCGGCTCGTCTTCATTCAGGTACGATCTTCAAAGTAGATCCACTTCAGACAGGCATACAGCTATTGCGCTATTGTCTTCAGCCGTACATGATAGGTCCGAATGATATATCCTCTGTTCGAGCTTAACGTAGTATTCGATCCCTGTACTTATACAATACAATTGATAGGGATCTCAAATACGGAGCGGGTTAAGTGACTCAAGGAATCGTCTTTTGCCCTACCTCTCTACGATGCAGTATTCACAAGAGAATGATTCCCATTTATTTTAATTATGCCCCACTAAATTTGTAGTAGGTGTCGTATGAGGTTCATTAGCTGATTTAATTCATTAGCTTGCCTTTGATGTGACGATGTTTACGAACTAGTTACTCGTTTCTTGAAACTTTGACAGTAGGTTGCCCGCTCTGACCTTTTAATTCGCTACGATATGCAGGATTCCTGACACAATATAGGAGGTGCGTCAAAACAATTATGGTTTACTTCAAATTTTTCTTCTATTATTTCAGGGAAATCATTCACTCATGTATGGATGCAATAACAAAAGACCCTCGCAGTATTCGTAAAGTTGCGGTTAGTCTGTAGATTGAGATACGCATTTTGACTATTATATTCGTTATCATTAGACCGAGTTTATTATTTTGGGTATGGGTAAACACTTACAGTTGTATAAGAGGGCAGTACAATAATGTTTTTAATAATTATTTACCCATCGTTTTTATCTAGCATTTACGTGTGATAATGTGATTTATGGTCAACAGTAATTTTTTAGCTCGAGTAAAGAACATATTGTATAAAAAACGAGTAAAAAATACTATATTATTTTTTGCTCCCATCGACAGCTAGGCAAACCAATCAGAGCTTGTACAGTAACAGATTTTGTGAATCTAAGTGAGCTTCTGTTCATGGCTTAAGATGCTTCCTTTTACTACCTTGTCTTCATCAGGTCCAGCTACTCGTCGGAAAGCTACCCATTCTGGGCTTTTCGGAACGTCTTTATGACGCCCTTTGGGCCTTGGCGGCTGAGGAAAAATGGAGTCTTTCGCAAGTACGAGCACATCTTTGGACTGCATAATTAATGACTAAATTGACATAATGAATAAATTACGTTCTGTTTAAATGTGCATGAATTCGTAAGAGCAGCCTTGTAGTAGTAAAGTGCGATTATTTCAATATGATGCGACATGCCAGTGACATTTCGAAGCTACTTTGCTCTGCATGGCTTCCTTGTTAGAATAGTCGACCTGAACCTTTAGCAGGAGCATTTAGTGCTAGTTATATATATATATATAACTAGCACTAAATGCTCCTTTCATCGTAATAGCCTAGTGACTGCTTGCTAATCTTGGGGGCACGGTGTGGTGTGGCCTAGATTCGGACCTGGGAATACATACACGGTTCGTTTCGGGCTGAATGAGATGCCTAACAGCGCTAAAATTCCAGACATGTGTAACATCTATTTCATCTTTGACATATTATTTATACTAATACATTCACACGTAATATATCAGTTGACTACAGACGAACTAAGTCATTTTTGTGTGCAGTTAGAAAAGTAATCGCGGCCTTTGAGCATTTTCTTTCTATTTCTTTTCAGGTCACTTCGCTAGCTTATGTCTCCCAACGAGCAAAATATTTTACAGTCGACAGTGGCAAGTTGATTCGGAACAAACTCAATGAAGAAAATGAGGTAACTTATCTAATGCTTCCGATACTCAAGGATCAAGTTCGAATTGAATTGCCAGAAAAGATTCATAACTCATTAGCGTTATATCAAGTTGGAGGCTCCATAATAACACTCATTCTATCCTTTGTGTTCTACTCGTATGAAGACTCCAACAAGATCGGTACTCCTGTCGCGTTTCATAGCTTACCTTTCGTGTCATAATCGTCTTCTAAGACTACACCCGCCGGACGCCGAAGGTAATATTATTATGTGACGACCGTAACAAGGCCTTTCCATGAATGATGTATCTCAAAGCTTCTGACAGATTGCCCTAATAGTTAGTATCACCTTAAGCAATTAAACAAATGCTGAAACAAAATATTAAAGTATAATCTACGAATGTTAGCTAGCGATGTGACAAGTCAAAAGTGACAACTCGAAAATTACTAAAAGCAGGACTTCGGGTAAAAATGATATGAGACTAAAAAAGAAACTTGTGGACTTACATGGGCTGAATCTTTATTGGGAAGATTTTTACTTTCAACTTATCACCCCGGTGACTAAGCATCCCTATTTTTTTATTACGTTGTTTTCTAATTTTTACAAACTGAAAATTTGCAATTCGTATGGAACGATGATAATATATTAATAGAGCGAATATACATTTCCACAGCGGATCTGGTATGATTTAGTCATGTCCTGAGGCCGTTCATACGATCCCCTAGACTTCTGCTTTGGCTTGCTCATCACATCTGGTTTCCAATTTAAGAGATGGTTCGGTGTAGTATTACGGTGATTGCCTGTTTTTTTTTTCTTGTACCAAGCCGTACATGACACAGAAACGATCTTCTGCGTTAATCTGGCCGTCTGGTATTAAAAGCAATCAACGTTGCAGATGAGGACGCTCTCACTAAAAAGGCTGCCTGCATTATCGCTGCGAGTATCGAACCCAAGTGGTTGATCTCTTCACCGTCACACTTCAGCAAATTCGTAAGAGACCTGGCTATTACTGGTGTCTTCCCGAAGAATCATGTGAGTTATTGCGTGAATGATGCTTAGTGTGGGCACGTCCAAGAAAGCACATTTCTGTGGATCTCACAGTAATGAATAAAATCTTCTATGGAAAATAGGTGCAGCTTTTTAGTTCGCTAGCTACGTGCAATTATAAAACATTCGGTCGGGTACTTAATAGCTTATTGGTACATTGTAGCGAGCGATTTGATTCACAAGTCACTCGGCCTGCTTCTGGTTAGACCAGTAAAGTGTACGGTCGACATGCTTTAGCTCTCCTTTCAATCACTGGATGACCTTTCAACTTTGACAAGAGTTTTAACTATCGATTTGATTTAATGTTTGTTTAGTTGGAAATGTTGTTTAGTCCGACTTTTCAGGAGAGCACTTTGACGGCAAGCAAAAAAGCGAACCCGAGAATCCTGAAATGTTTACTCGATGCGGAACAGTTAGTTCGTCTAAACCTGCCGGAGGTACGCCCTTCAATCATCTTACGAACGACCCTAGAAAAGCAATATGCGATTCATCGGGATAAATGTTGATAAGTGATCCGCAACGAATGCTATAAGTATATACATTATGTATTCGTTCGCGTTGGCCCGAGAAATGGTAGACTTCATTTTAGATGAACTGTGTTTTTGAATGTCGCTTTACTGGGAGTGGATGCTTAACTTTAGTACGTTGGACTTACTGAAGGGTTCGACAGCCTTTCGGCTTATCCCGGAGCTGCGGTCAGAGGCACTGCATTGTTTGGACCATTTTGCCCTCGATTGTACACCGGTTAAGGCGCATTTGGCTAACGCGTTGGGAGGAAGCCAGTTTTTAGCGGAAAGGGTCGTCACGCCTTTCGATACAAGAATTGACTTGATGGTCGCTATGCGACGCGGCGACTACCCTATCGCGATATCTGACAATAATAGTACTAATGATGATATATTTCAGGTAGGTTTGCATCCAACTCGAATATTTAGTAGTGCTTAATTGTGTTTACATTTAACATACACGTGCGTTTTGTATGCTTCCAAATAGTGATAAAAAAAAAACTATTGAGATGCATTTTACGTCAAATATAATCGGGTAAACCTTCTTTTACTGTTATTTCTCAATGCATGGGTTAATTCGTGAAGATAGTGCCAGAGGCCCGGTCTTATGCTTGAACCACTAGTACCGTACTTATAAAATGGTTATACGGCATAGGAGGTTTAGAAAATCGTCAAAGACATTGCGAATAAGTAACGCGCGTTTGTAACTATTGATTGTTCAGAGTCTTCCCGCAGAGAGCAAAGTTGTAGCTATCATGCTGACAACCAAAGCTCAACTTCTCCGTGGTTCGGGATTACCGATGGTGCGTACAAGTTATCATTCTTGTAATTATTTAAAACGTGCATGTGTGAGGTTATTCAAAATTATCGCTTGGAAGGGAACGACTACCGCCTGTACGATGTTTGTCTTTTCGTAGCAATGGATCGTAAAAAGCTTGCATGAATTTAGCTTAGAATGATTTCATTAAGAGAAGAAAGGGTGCAGGGCAGCTATGGAGCATCCGAAGCAAATAAACGTAGGGCACCATTTATGTTTTAGCTAGTAAAAATTATCTTCTTTAGAATATAGGAACGCGACGACTATAGGAACCTATTTAAGCTACAAGACTTTTTATCTAATAGAGCTCTGGTGATGCCTGATTCTTCAGTCCTAAACGATGACTCTGATGTATTATTTTATTCAAAGGTAATGCATTGTCAATTGCCCGTTATTGTGCTAAAGAAATATGCCATAGGATCACGTCGTAAGAACGAGTAATTTTTCAAATTCGGTAATTTCTAGCTAACCTTGCTGTATTTTATTAACCTCCATTTTTTTTTTGTTTGTATTTGTTTCCATACACGTTTAGCATTAACATAGAAAAATTGTGCGCGAAATATTTAGCTAAGCTTACAGCCCCCTCTGGTACGACATGTATATACCCAGAAATGATTAGACGATCTGGTATCGCTAAGGTTATGTTAAATAATATTCCATTGAGCTATTTCACAGCCCCATTTTCATCTTGTCTCATCATATGTTTAATCGATACACTGCTAAATCTCATTATTGAATGTAGTTGTTAGAAGCTAAGTTTATAGTAGTTTATACCTAACGAGAACTTCTATGCCTGCATGAAATGCTAAATCAAAGGAAAATCTGTAATCATTAAATATATACAGCCTGCCGTTCAGTGCCGTACGGGAATTACCACGTGTGAAATTTATGCAAACTTCTTGTTTGTCGACTTCATGTTCAGCGTTGATGCCAGCCGTTTTTTTTTCCCATACTTTTACGTAAACTTATGTATACCTTTCAATTTCTTCGTTGCTGTGATTCCATCGTGATTCTCTAGATGGATGAATTGGTTCAAGTTGAACTTCTTCGAGCACAAAGGATGTGTCCGGTAGTCATCAACCTGGACGAGTGGATAGCTCTGATGGAGCACGAAAAAATACCGTACATTATGCAAAACATCAAGAAAGCTCTAGAAGTCGGACAAGCATACGAAGGTTGTAAAATGGACGTTGACGCTATCTAATTTTTGTGTATTTAATAAAAATTAAACATAAAGTCTTCGAACATGTAATGATCGGTTGGCGAGAAAGTGTCTAACGCGAGATGTCTATACCACGACTTCGTACGAACAGATACTGTGATAATAATTGTCTAGTGTAGTTATATCCTTAGTCGAAACGATAGCACCGGGTCTATCTCATTGTCGCTCTGTCAGCGACTGTTTATGTGACCTTTTGATTGGAAATAAAAATTGTTTTAGTTCAAAAGGTATGACGAAGTATAACATTTACTGGTAACAATGAGTAAGAGTGTCAGGCCTTGTTGCTCATTGTGCCAATCAAAGGCGAATCCGGATGGCAGAAAATGTGTGCTAGCTATAAAACGTTTGTAGATAAGCTGGTTGAACTAAGTTAAATAATGTAGAAATTTTACCCTGTAATATATGTGTTTTATTATTATATATTTTATATATGTTTTATTTTTTTAAATAGTTGTAAACAAAGAGTGTTTTTGAGCACATATTTTTTCTTAAATAAACATCCGAGCCAGTTATATAGTAAACGGTCGTTAAGCTACCAACTGAGCTGAATTTTTGTAGATCTTAATAATCTCTAGAAAAAATACTTGAATATGTTTCATTCTGATATCTAGAGACGATTTACAGTTTGGTGTAAATTGTAATCTTAATACATCTAACAACGGAATAATCTTTCTTCAAAAAAGTTGTCAGGTTTTCGAAATTCAGACACAGTTTTCTAGTGTTTATATAAAGCAGGCCTATTTCGTTTGATAAATCCCTTTATTTTAAAAAGGAAACGATTATTGACACGATTTTGTTTACAGTTCGTTTTTGCCGCCTCATTTGGGGCTTTCTGGCAGTTCAAAGCGTATTCTCTGCGCAGTATCAAGATTCGATGAATTTTCTTAATGCTTCAGTCAGAAAGCAATACAAAGGTTTTTTACTGATATTAATTAAGTTGATTCGTAATAAGATAAATATTTACTTTTAAAAATGATACGTAAATACTTTTAAATCTTGAAAATTATTTAAAATTTTGCGGAAATAACTATTGCACGTACTGTATCAATCAACGTACGTAATGAGTTATCAAACGTATCTCTTCACCATCCTGTGGAACAATAACCTATCTAATAAAACAGGTTAACATTTCGATATCTATTGCTTAAAAATATGAACAGCTATTGATCGCAGGCATAATAAAAGTTCTAGCTGCGGTAAGGTATAGAACACACATTTTAATTTTAAAGTACCATAGTTAAATTGAAAATAACTTAGTTCACCCCTCATTGTCCCCACAATAACCGCACAGGTTGTCAGAAATCATATAACAGAACTTCCTAGTGCTAGATGGCACTAGGTTTTATCGACAGTTAATGCTACGGCAATAATTATGTTATTATAATAACTATCCTACTATTATAGCATATATTCATTACTGTTTGGCATACATTATTACTCTCGTATATTTTCACAAAAATCAACAGTGAACTTTTCCGGCATCGGTACCCACAATCGTATGAAATATAAGGATTGTTTTATAAAGCAGTCGTGTCCGACTCATAATCATACGTAGTGATCTGAGCCATCCGTAGCCCGATCTATCGTGTCAACCATGGAGTAAATTTTATCGGTGATTTCACTTGTGGGGAAAATTTGATACTATCAATTTAAGGTAACAACCTTTTCTAATATTGTACAGGCAGTTTACGATTCGGTTTCACGTCACGGTCGTCTCTGTCCATTCCCATTGCTTAGTAGTAAGGTCTATATCTCTGTATGCTTACCTATTACATTGCCTGAGGGTAAAACACTGAAAGGATGAATATAATATCGATAATTTTTTTGCAAAAAATACGCCCGATTTTTTAGCGTTATATTTATCGATTTTTTCTTTGTTCTTCAATTGCAGGCTGCATAATGTAAATTTTAATGCTGAATCCATTGAAGAGACTAGCCGGACGTACCCAAATATAAATCTTTGCCTTTAGTGCGTTTTTACGGGATGTGGCGTCCGACATGTAGAGACGAATGCAAGCCAGAATAGCTGCGAACACAATAAAGCATTGTATGATGACAGTAACATGTGATCGGCACTGTACGTATTGGCGAGCTAGGTTACATATGTGTTATTTCTATAGGGTTACAAGGTTTACCCCTACCACTTATGCATAGTTGTTTGCATTTCATATTTTTCGTTACTTCTTCATCGGTACTTTTTAATATATCGTGCCGTATGCAAATACAAAGTACGACCTTCATGATGATGGTCCTAGAAAGCTTATTATTTTTGTACATTGCACCCGAAGGGCATTCAGGAATAGGCAGTTTAAATGTGCACCTTGTTTAAGCGTTAGGCATATTCCTGTACAAATAGGTTGTTTGTTTCATAGTTACAGTCAGCCTTCTCCGATCACAGAAATAAAAAACTTGTAGCTTGTTGCTCATGTTGGTCAGTCAATATAAAGCAAAACTACACCCTGGACATGGGCAAACAGTGATTTCAGCAACATCATATCAGTCCGCAAATAGACTAACCTAGCTTTAGCAAAATTCAGGTTTTCATCTATTTTAATGGTAGAAATAAATGGTAGAGTATGCCAAACAGCCAACGCGTGATTATCCTATTAATCATCGTAATAAACAGGAATTTTTTGGCACGTTAGTGTATGAAAAAAAATACCGTGTTTGTAGTTTATAGTATATTTATAGAAGGTACTTAGCTTATAGAGTGAAATTATATATTTTCGAATTTGTTTAATGCAGTCGTCAAACTATGACTTTTCAAATCAGTCTTCCTCGGAACGAAATCATTACCGTCTTAGTAAATATGCGTGGAGTTTTATTTTAAAAAGATCCACAGATTATGTGTCTTTTATCCTGTTGCGAAGGCTTCTTTTGCAATATAACTCTAATAGTACGAATCACGAACTACTGCAATATAAAATGATTTCTTTGAGTGTTAGTTACTAGAAAGATTTCATGTGCTGGATTTCATGGATATGTTTTGCTCGGTATATATAGTTATAGGGTTGTCTGAGAAAGACTGACAGTTTCTTTGGTGGGTGAGTTCAGAGTTACATATCTCAGGCAATATTCCAGAAATTTCGATATTAAAGATGATTCCCATAGTGATCGACCAGTAACGAAAAAAGTTGATGAAATTATTGCGAAAATTAAGCTAGACCGATACGTGAATAGCCACGAGATCACCGAAAAACGTAACCTAATGGTTTTAAACCAAAATTACAAAAATGTATGAAAGCCTCAAAAATATTTTACTCGAGCGTATTTTTTGATTTGCAAGAGCTTCTCTACAAAGTCAAGCCATCTTGAAACTGATCGATTGCCGAACAATAATATGCAAATAGAAAATAAGGTGCTCCACAACATATGGCACAAAGCCCAGGCTGACGCCAAAGAAGGTAACGCTATGTGTTCAGTAGAATTAGTGTTTTTTTTCTTTTATTTATCCGTTTAAAAAATTCGGAAAAAAGTCATTGATCGGTTCTTTCTCTAATGCTAAATGGTTTGTTTTTGCTTCATAGGCAAGTAGACGTTTGCAAGCGAGACGTTGTTCAAGTCAATAGCCAAATTCCGTAACGCGATTAGATTCAATGCGGCCAGTTCAGACCAGCCTTTATCGATCGTTCATTGTGGTTAGCTTTGTTAGTTTGTGGATGAAGCCCCTATTTTAGGGGCACGCTTTTTGCTGTGCCTCATTAAGCCCAGGGGGCAAGAGTCCTGGCAGACTGTGCTAGGCGCCGGAAATTCCCTGGAGCGGAAAGGCCCGTTAGACCGTTGAAAGTCTCGAGTGAACACTAGCAACAATGCCACAGTTCTGACAAAACAGGACAGCATATGATAGTTAACTCGCTAAGTTTACCATCAACCAATATCCTGCGTTAAGTATAAGCGTAGAATATACAAAAAATTGCTATACCTGGTTTCGACTAAGTAGTACGTGAACGTGAATACGCGCTAACAGCGTAAGCATACCTTCTATGATGCGTATAGTTACGTGTTATAATTTTGATATATTAAATTTTCAAGGCATTCTTTTTCTGTGGTGTCAGATATACCAAGCTTTTAGGGCTATCTCTTTACTTTTATTGCCAACGAGTAATATAAAATCTCATGCGGTATGTCGTATCATGATTTCACACTTTACGTCCGTTATCTAAACCATTAGGCACTACTTATACGGCTGACTCTCAGCACGAAATAAGGCGCGTCTTGCCCCGCGCAAACGTACGGCACCATGTGTCTGCAAAGGGCAAACACATATGCATCGCGCTATCACAGGGACAGCAAAAGTCATCACTTCGAAGTCCAAACGAATTAGCGCTGCTCTAGCTCTCCGTTGATCGGATTAAACAAAAATACATAAGCAAAATACAATTGAAAATTCTGCAAGTGATTACAAAAATCGATTAGGAGCAGTGATGATCTAATTGAGCCGTCTTCGGTGAGCCAGGGGTAGATGTGGCACCTATATTGAAGGTCATCTGCGATCAACAGTCAAACGTTGAACTAACCAATGTTAACGTGCACCGGAACTACATGTCCCAATTCTATTTTTAGACTGCTTTGAATAACTTTCAGTAAGAACTATTATTGAAGTTCAGGATTTTCGTTCTTCGGGCTTTGATAGAGCGACAAAAGTTGAAATGTTACTAAATAGTGCAAAAAGATAGTATTGAACTTCTTGACAACTGTCACGATGTACATGAATTAGTGATAACTTACTAATGTACGCAGTGAGAATACATATCTATGTATAAAGATGGCGAGGCACAAGTCGTTGACTAGTTGAAACTACGTTCAGAGCTACTCGTTTCCTATCTATCACGTCTTTTCGTGACAAAACAATCAACATCCGTGACAAAAATCGTCATAAGACACCGATTTTCGAATCATCCTTCCCATGGAACAGCGTAGGTAGAAAGAATAACTTGGTGGAAAGTACCTGTGTTCAGGCACGGCACGGGACTTAAGTGTCTTTCTTGAACACAGAATAATCAAAGTAAGATTATCTGTTCATCTATCCTTGGTATGAAAAAAGCTATATTCTTAACGTCAGAGCCATTTACTGGCTGCACTTTAAAATATTTTCGTCAGATATTTCAATAAAAACAGATAAGTACTTTTACTCTGTTTTGTTAGTGAAGAACTGTAATGCAAAAAAACGAATCATGCAAACATATCTGCAGATAAAGGAGGATCAGTTGTTGCAAGTTAGCTTAATATATATGATATATCCTTTTAAGATTTTATTTCGATAATATTAATTATATTCTATTTAGCTGTTATTATTAATAATGGAGTCCTAAATTTTTGCAATGTAGGCTGCACAAGGGAAATACTATTTGGCATCTGTTAAAATAATTTTAACCTAATATCATAAACTATATATATATATATATTTAATGTATATATATCTACTCACATTGGTTTGAATTCAGTCATGTCAAAAATTTTAATTTATCTCCAGCTTCGTATTTCAATGCCTGTGTAGATGAATATATATAATTACAAATTCTACTTGTGTTACTGCAATTGCATCACCCTGAAGCAAAGGATACGATAATTTGTAATAGACTTCATATACTTCAATGTTTTACGATGATGCACATGTTACTAAATATTTATCATGGGCGGTGATTATTGATTTGGAGTAAGGATGGTTTCGTCGGGGGTCTAAGGTCCACTGAAGGAATAGTTGTAAGAAAGTGTAGAATGGGTTAGGTAACAAAGAAAGCCCATGTGGCAATGTTCACTTGGCGGAGAGATAAACTAAATGGTCTTATATATCCGCGATGCGGGTGAATCACAATTAGGTGTCAAAATAAACTTGTTAAGACGTTATTAACGCGCGTCACATCACTCAAACGTTTACGTTTCAATGACGCTTCCTCATCCAAAAATTCGTGTCTATAGATTTAGACCATGAACTGTGAAGAATATCAACAAACCAATACTATGTGTTTCTTTCGTCTTGCCTATAGTTAAGTTAATAGACTTTCAATAGTTTTTATATATTTTTTAGATATATTTCATACAATAACATAAATAATTTCAATCGTACTATGTCGAAATTGTAACTTGAATTTTTACTAAGAGGTTACGAGTCGCATTAAAATCGCCTATCGTATTACTTCATCAGCTCTAAGATGTATATATATATATATAATTAACCGCTTACGCGGCGATGGCCGTGATCAAAGCAACAATACTAACAGTCAAATTGTGGAACATGGTATGGCTAAATAGGTCGATAATATACGATAAGTATTTAACTGTTACCAGTAAATCCCGAACTTAAGCCTTTAACTAGTTGTATTGAAATGGTAATTTTTTAAAATGAGTTACGCTCTACGAGTTTTTTACACACCTGGCTCAGCGCCCTGGCAGCTTGTAAACATATATAGCATTCGCGTTTTCACATGTAGCTTCTCTTCCTAGAGCTTATCAAAGTAAATCAATAATAGTATACCGTTGCCTTTTTCGCAGTTGTCCTTTTTAAGGCATGAGAAGCCCCGTAACTCCCGTAAAGCCCCGGACTCGGATCGGGACAATAAGAGGGTTCAAGCCAGCGTTAGATATTCGTTTGCCCAATTCAAAGAGGAACCGGAGCATGGCGATGAGGGCTGACATTGCTGTCGAGTAACCAGATAGCTTGTTTTCGATTGCCATGCTACGGACTATACGTCTCAACTAGATTATATAAAAAATAGAAATTATAGAATATTTTATTTTCGGTGAGTATCTGGTAACAGCACATGCCCCCGATGTTCACCGCAAGTACTATTGTCAGCTTATATCCGGATCTACTTCTTATAACGACGTCATTCCCTTTCGTACTCCCCCCCTCTCTGGCTGGCAGTGGATATTAACCTATGCCTCGTATATGGCAACCATACGCTTCAGGCGTGCTCCTTGTTCGATAAAAGCTCGAACAATTGCAGGTGGAGCAGATTTCCATCAGGCCTGGAATTTTCAACATCGGGATTATAGCTCTGTAGGACGTTACATGTAAAATGTCAGGCTTAGCCGACACAGTTCCTATAGTACAAGCGCTTCTCCTGTGATGCACTCTCGACTGCAGCGATGCGATATCATCTGTCAGGTATCGACATCTAGTCACCTGCGCGCTGGTTTTCAGTACCCCGATCCACGTTCTTAAAACGTTTGCGCCATTCACGTACTGCACTTTTGCTCAAGGCCCCCCTTATCTAATGCCTTCACTAACCTTCGGTGAAGTTCCGCGGTGCTGAGACCTTCGAGGAAATAAAACTTAATGACTGAGCATTGACTTTTCAAGGCTAGAATATATTTTTCCTGTGAACTTACATTTCCCGAAGTAAACTCAGCCGGGCTTTACTCGCTAGCGTAAGACTGAAATATTCATTAGTAAAATTTCCTCTGCTTGTAGCGTGTAGTGCAAATATCAAAGTCCGCCAAATCTGGTCCTGGCTGTACGCAGGAGTTCGTATATTACCGCCGTCAATACGTTCAGTGTGGAGGCATTCGGGCTTCTAGTTCTATGTATGTCATAGTAATGAAATATCTATGGAGCCCGAAAGCGTGGACCGTGGTCTATGTAATGAAACAGAACGGCTTTCGATAATATAACACAGTTTTTAATGGTGATCGACCATAACTGAAACAAATAATAATTACCTAAGGTAAAAATGATTTATCGTTATGACCGAAAGTAAATTTTTCGTAAATCTAAAAATCTCGTCGCCAATAAAATTCATCGTATTTCTATTATACATTTTTATGCATAGTATGTATCTAGTCGACCGACCAAGATCTGATGTAAACATAAGGCGAAAAAAAAAAAATAACACCTGATACGCCCGCAGATTATGTCAACAAAAATGTGTTCCCTGTTCACTAGATTAGCTCACAGGAGTTTGAAGTGTTGCCAAAGAAAGTTCAAAAATTTTTATTCAGACTTAAGTTACAGCCTACACCTACATTCTAAGTTTGGCGATTAAGCTACGTTATGTTACATAAGGTACTTTTAAAGTCATGCTCCTTTTTCAAAATGCGTTCGGTACTAATACTACGTTTGATTATAGGAACACAACGGGTTATTTATGGCGTTTTTCTTTTGCCATATACATAAAAATTTTTCGTCCGCCATATTATCACATATGATAAATCACGTTGACAAGTGTTTTCAACACTATCATTGCTTCTACCTTTGTTACCACCAGTTAGCTAATCAATAAAAACAATGTATTTTATTATTGGCTCCACAGGAAGATCCATATGTTAAAATTTCCATATATTAGTTCTGATCGAAACGGCCTGGTTATCATTCGCGGTCCCACATCTGTGGGTCATTCGCAGGTGTCCCCCTAACGATCATCCATTCCAAATAGCAATGTTGTTGTATCACCAACACTGTTTCTGCTAACGTTACTGATACTATCCTGACACTATCTTTCGGCTCCTAAGCGCTTTAACCGTCCGTCCCCAGCCTACACGTCTACATCGTGGCTGCCGGTCTTGACCCGCTAGATTAAGTAATGCCCTGACAGCAGACCGCGACGTTACCTAACGGCACAAACTGAATAACGAGCGAGCGCCACCGCGCCGCTCTGTGAAGGTTGATGCTTATGTGCGTGCGGGGTTGGTCGGTTGGGATTTATCTATATTGAGCTTATCCGTGCTAGGGGGTCCCGATTGACAACGACGCCATTAACAGCAATACTAGCAAGGGGCAATAGAAGAACTGGATAGAGTCATATATCTTGCTAACATCATCTGATGTCGTTGAGCTATAAATCTGTTCAGCTAGACGCGCTGTTACTGCTTAACCATTGCAGTGAATGGCTGCTTTCTGAACGGACCTAGTGGCGGCAGGCTGTGACGGAAAATCCGTGTTGTTATGCAGACCGATTCGTGTCGTGGTAAGCTGGATCGACATTGTTTACGAGTGTTTTCGTTTTTGGCGCGCAATTGAAATTATCTCAGGTAATATTGTATGTTAAGCTTGGACTAAGCAGCATCCTGCTATAGTTTAAGACAGACGATCTCTATACTGACTGAGAATCTGTTAAGTATCTTGACTATGGAAAACATTAGATCGGAAGCGATTCCAGTAACACGGCCTTATCGGGACATCCTAATATTGGCGTTGTAATAAATGGTAATTAGTACGTCAGCACTAATTACTGAAAATTACGATATCGTCAAACTTTAATGAAGCGAATTTTGAAGGTCCGTTTGTAATCATCATCGGACAGGCGTTGCCGAAGAACCATATGCAGGCCACTTTAAGGCGTCGACAACGACGATGATTAAAGTTCGAAACCTAAAGCTTTTCGGCGTCTTAGTTTTTACAGAGGTAGATTACCAAATAGAAGAGCGCCGAACTATGACTGAACTCTCTTTCTACGCAATACTTTCTCCGTCCGTAGAAAGATGTTGTATACCGAATTTTTAAATAGAGGCAACAATCTGTCAGGTATTTACGAATTGTGTCATATTCGCAGTCAGGTAATAATACAAAAGGCAAAGTGGCTCATCGAGAAGCAACTTTTCCGTATTCGACCCACGGTTCAAAGATAGCTCAGCTGATACATTGTTCGATTCCGTTGATTGTATGACTACATTATGTCTGGATAATGTAAACGGGGAAAAAAGATCGACGAAAGATGCGCCTTTTATAGACCAAAAAAAAACAGACTGAAGTTAGATAAACGTAACATTTCTATACGGTATTGTTCAAGGTGAACCGCAGCGACGTGGGGTCAGACCTGATACATCTGTCATTGTTGACAGGTTGGCGATAATATTTTGTTCTGAAACGATTTCTATGAAACACAGATGCATCTGCAAGCGTCTTGCCAGAGCGCACTCGTGTCTTCGCGGTGCGATCAGACAGCGAGAATCTTTCCACGAGAACCTTTTTAGCTATGCAGTAACGATTGGCGTTACTTAGATCTGAGACCCCGACCATTTTAATTACACGCAAATGCCAAACTTACTGAAATGGAATAGCTTTACGTTGACCTCCTCAATAACACAATTTCCTCCATGCGATGCTTGAATTATTGGAAGTACTTCTGTCATCTGAATGCATCAAGCCATTATCCGTGTCCTTTTCAACATGCTACAATCGTAAAGCACAGGAGCTCTATTGAACACTAAAGATTTCAAAGACTTCCAGTCGCTTAATCTGCTCGCATGTTCCGCCCTCGTAGCCTCAGGGCTAGCTTACAAGGTCTGGGCCCTTTCGGGTCAGAAACAACTAAAATGCTGGATCCTAGTCCTATCGAAATAAACACAGCATGTGAGTTTACTTTCACCAAAAATACATCTAAATATTTTTTGCATTCATGATGACTCAGTTGCTTGTTGTTGTCTATTGCCTTTATGCCAGAGAGTGGGTGCTTGACACGACTTTTTCCAATAGACTCGTTTTTTTCTGTCGTTTTGATATCTAATGAAAAAAAAAAAGGAAAATTCTTCCAGTTTGTATGTGCTAATAGCTAATTAATTATTTGAGCTACACTACGTAAACCTTTTAGGCTATCACAAACACTTTTGCCTAATTGTGCCTGTGGTTAGTCCCTTAGAGAATTACACAAGAATTAACACACTGTATTACATACGAGAAACAGTGTATTAAAATTACACAGTGTTTCTCGTGTAATTGTTTAAGGAAGTACTGCCACTTGCATTAACCTATTTAACTAAATCGAGCAGTAAGACTGCCTATAAACTCAGATTTAACGGGAGAAATATCTGCTATAAAACATTACTAATTATAATTTTGGCTGACTTCACAGCCTCATTTTGTAGTGGTATATTTATATTGATATAAGCGGACTGCAACACTGCAGTCGGAGACGAGCGACGTGCCTTCGGGCGGCGAAGTGCTGTGGAGAAATAAAAATAATAACAATAATGATCATACAAAAAAAAAAGGTTCAGCATATACATGTATTTGAAAACTACTGAATTAGTGTTTGATAGCACTTGTTATTGGGGCATTTGAGAGAAGAGAAACGTGCTCGGTGTTCGAAAACATCGTTATTTCCGCATGTTGTCATTTCAGAACTGTAAATATTCATAGGCAATCATACCTTTTGCTTTTCCTGCTCCAAGATCCATCATCTTAGGCCAGTGCAATAAGTAACGACCCTTCTAAGTCAAATAAACTGAATTTGAGCTGCCCAACCCAGTAAAAATACCATACAAGCAAATCCAGCGTACTTTAAAGCTGAAAAGCTTTTGAACTATGCGCCGCCAGCAGGCGAAAATGGGACTCGTGATTAACCCAACCTCTTATGAGAAAAACGGGAGAAATAAGTTCAAAAGGTAACAAAATTCTTTAGTCTCGAAAACCAACCTTTAAGGGTGAATTTTTTGTTCTCTGAAATCGATAGTGCTAAGGAAATTCAGCGTGAAATAGTGAAGACATTGGGCAAGGAACCCTAAGCGAAACCACAATACGTGAATGACGCAAACATTTCAAAAGCAGACATTAAAATCTTGAAGACCACCGAGGAGGTGGTCAAATGTCGGGAGCCGAAGGACGAGACCGTATTAAAGAGTTTGCAGTTTAATGCCTCTATCGGCCAAAAATCACGTGTGGCGTCTTACATTATTAAAAGTGTGGTAACTAAGAAAAAAGGGATTCCCCGTAAGTTGTCTCCAGACTAGTTACGTTAGCTTGATGTTTTCCAGGCAGAATTTGGAGAACTTTAATTAACAAAGAAAGAAAAAAGAACGCCTGGTATATACGATGACCACACACAAAGCATGGGCAGATCTCTACCGCTAACCGGAGCGGCCAGGCGAAGGAACGACGTCGTCTCGGAGGGAAATCGAATTCGGCGGCAGTGTCGAATAGGTTCGTATTTATAATGGACATCAGAGGTATTTGCTTCTGTGAGATACTCGCTGCAAATGGAACAACGACTGCAATTCGCTATTCCGAAAGACTCATCGACGGTTAGCTCGGCAATTGATCAATTTGATGACAAGGTTAGAATTTGGTAAAGGACTACCCTTCATTTTTTCCAATTCAAGTCGGCGTGATTACGGGGTTTCCTACATGTCAAAAAGCCAATAGGTAGGCAAGCACATTTCAACATGGATTCACTTTGACAAGTCAAAGATGGTGAAGTTGCGCATGGAAATATGAATAGTAGGTGTATAGCTGCCCAAAAGCTGTTAGAGCGCCTGAACAACTGCATAAGAGGTAAAGAAGAATACTTCTAACACATTCAAAGAATGATCATACTCGCGTAAATATTTATTAAAACAGTTATTTAGGCTCCGTTGTAAAGATCGCCGGATTCGCTTGTAGGAGCTTAGCAAAGTTACCAAGTTATCTCTTGTCACAAAGGGAGCCAAGACTTCGTTAAGTTATCGATAGCATTTTTCAACATATCAAACTATTGCAAATACCACTTACACATGCAAATAGATGGTAAAAGATACCATATTATACGCGAAAATCATATTACTTCTGACAGATAGTATAAGCCATCAACGAACGTATGACAATTGTCATGATCATGTAAAGCGTTTACCGCATTAAGCTGACATCAAGATAAACCAAGAAACTGAACTAAAAATAAACATATATACACGTGTGGTTACATAACAATAAAACACACGATTTGATGGACCACCGGTGTCGTCACAGACGACGGTATAATTTTATTTCTATCATTACTGTTATTACCGTGTCACTACTACACGTACAGCAGCTGTTAGAGATGACTACTTGCTCTTAAATAGTAAATCTTATTGTCGTTCTTCTAAACACTAACGGAGATTATGATAAAAAAAAAACAGCGATAGTTATGATTATAACGGTCGTAGTACGAGCTCTTTCCTTTATCCGTTAAACCTTCCCATTTTTTGATAATTAAATATTAGACCGTTTACACTTACTAGGTAGCACCGCGAATGATTCATCGTCGTTCTACACTAGCATAAATATATTAGGTTCTGTAAAAAAATTGAGTCAATTGCAACTTACTTAATTAATCACTAACTGATTAGACAATATATAACTTCTTAGATCTTTGTTCAAAGGCGTTCAGGAATGAAAAACTTACAACAGTTACAGACACTCGCATGAAAATGAATGAGCTCCTCTAGGATATTATTATTTTATTTTAGCTAAAATTTATTCGTCATATATGAACAGCTAACGTAAGTGCTGCAAAATGATGGAAACCTTGCTAAATTTACTAGTGGAGTCTAAGGGAGGATCAAGGAGATCATCTCTACACTTTAAGATAGGTACTCAATTTTGCTGAGATGCCTAGGAGTATAAGGACGTCGTCGCAGCTATAGTTAACAAGTGATCCCAAGCCGATAGGTCCGTCATTTCGGCTTGAATTTTGCTTGATTATGCTTTGATGGGGCAGTAATCGTGGCGCATGACTGATAGAACCCTCGTTATATTGCAGGAACATTTGTGATAAAAAAGCATAATTTTTCTATTGGCCTTGCTTCAGGACTATCGTTATTGCTTTAGATGATTTCCTGCACTAGCTCGGCTATCCTTGCTTTTTAGCTTGAAAGTCTACTAAGCGTTTCACTCTGGCTCCATAGTTTTGCCGCAAGCTTCATGTCTCTAGAAGCGGCGCTTCCCTTTGTTATGTGACAATCCTTAAAATACTCGCCTGTCGTATTTTCGACTTCTTCAGATATCGCTAGATGTAGCGAAGTCTGTGCGCCCTCTTCGGGTGTCTTTCCGAAAAAGTAGAAGAGTGTGTTTAGGCAGCAATTCAAGAAACCGACATAAGTGGAATTTATATCTGTTTGAACTGCCCCCGGATGGCAAACGTTAGCTGTGACGCCGGTTCCTTTGAGGCGTCTAGCCAACTCTCGGATGAACAAAATATTTGCTAGTTTCGTATCCGAGTAGACCTGCATGGGGACAGTGTACAAAGCGTATTCTAAGTTATCGGGATCGATACGACCGAAGTAATGCAGGCTGGATGACAGCGAAATAATACGAGACGGCGCATTTTGCTTCAGTTTGTCAAGGAGGAGATTGGTCAAAAGGAACGGACCGAGGTGGTTGGTCTGAAACGTCTGCTCGAAGCCGTCGACCGTCTCAACGCGCTCGGGAAACGGAACAATACCGGCATTGTTGATAAGAACGTCTAAACGATCCTCACCTCGGTTAATATCTTCGGCAAAGTCCTTGATCGATTTGAGCGAGCAGAGGTCAAGCTTCTTAATAACGACGCATTTGCCTGTTTCAGCCTCGATCTCTTTGGCGGCCATCTCAGCCTTCTGGACATTTCGGCAGGCGATGATGACTCGCGCATCTCTTCGAGCCAGTTCCTTAGCGGTCTCTTTGCCAATGCCCGCATTGGCACCAGTAATAATCACAGTCTTACCACGCATACTTTTTTTAGACGTGCACATGCCGACGGTTAACCGTGAGTAAATCTTGCACGTAATGCAAATGAAAATAACTGCGAGAGCAAGTAATGCAACGGGCTCTGTCCAGGTTTGCGGTGGTCTCCTATTGAGCTTTTCCGAGTCAACCATCATTTTTAGCTGGTGCTAAATTTCTCTGTAGTTGACGTTTGTTAACAAGGAATAATCTGACACAAGTTTATTTTTCCACGAAATGTACACTTTTCAATAATCCTTCCTACCAACAAAGTATTCCGTTTGGCGCAGCTTTTGGCTCTCTTCCCTTCGTTTTACAGAGGGGGACACGATCCAGATTCGCGCCAACAAAACCGCCCCGTTTTTCCTCAAATACTTAACGAAGCCATTGCGCGTTGGAGACAACACGACGTCTTTACAAACACGTAGATCACTTTTAATAAGAGCACGATTTCATTTTCGTTAGTCCAATACGTCAACGATCATGACGACTCAGTATGGGCTATCTCATCACATGGTTTTTGCCGTCATCGAATTACCGCATGTACCCGCGCACAGCTGCCTCACTTTAGCGAGTGATACTGATACCGGCATCGCCCACTACCGCCGCCAACAGCAGCAGAAATGATCGTACGAAGCTCTTTTTTCCTTCTCTCTTGTGAACTAATGAAGTAGAAGCCACTCTCACCACCATCAAAAATGTAGTATTATCAAGCACCGCCGTGACTGCAGCGGCCGTAGCCTGCCGCTGTATATCTGGCAGAGAACCCTATTTATGTTGACTGTTGCTAGCCGGCCTCGTAGGGTGAATAGGCAGAATTAGATCTATCGCTTGTGTGAAAAACCCGTAATAGTAGCCATCCCTACACACGGTCAAACTGCGGGCTGTCGCCGAAGGCTTTTGCTAGTTTCAGTGCAATCGAATGACGAAGACCTACGCTGATTTAGGCTATCTTTGCTGTCGCTGAGTGATCGTGGGCATTGCAATTCGACACGCGCGGTACGCAGTTATCACGGTGCTAATGGACAGCCCTTGCTCTTTTCACGGAAAGTCGTTCAATAGACTTCACGGCTGACGTCAAGTGGGGTGAGGGTGTTATGTCGTCTTCGATGGGTCCCGTTATGCAGTGTCCTGCTCATTAAGTTTTTCAGTTGTTTGGTAATCCTGCTGCATGAAAGTGACAGCATCTCCAAGCTTTTTCGATGGGGTTGTAAGAGGTCGTCACTGCCATGAAGAGTGCATGCCGTTGACGGCCGTACCCCTGCCGCTGAACTTGTGCTTTGGCTGAGGCAGAGCCTTGTCCCTATTACTTAATTCGCTCATTCATCGCTACCCTATTGTGTACACTTTGTGCAGAACTATACCATCCTATCATTGTCTGCAACAGCAGCGGCAACAGCAATAACGGTAGTAGCTGTAAGCGTAGTTCGTGCTGGGAGCTGCACTGAACTGCCATTGGCAAAACTGGCTCCAATCCTAATGAATCTGATTGTGCCGTCTTCAGTATGGCCAATATCAGCAGATACTGTTTAGTCGCTCACGTCAGCGGTCGGCAGTACCTCGCTGGTTCGATTCACATTGCATTTCCATAAGCCTTCTGCCATTCATCATGGCTTGACTTATCTGTCCATCGGCCTGTGTTACTCCGTGTCTTTGTCCTTCAAAGCGGTCAACGCACCGCATCCGAGCCAAGGACGGCAGAATGTTAGTTATTACCATTTCATATATATATCGCTATTACAATTTTTACTAGAACTCATAGTGGCAGCGTTTTAGTATAAAGCTGTTCTTGACCGTGTTTGCAGCGGCACGACTGATGTGAACATGGCCACGGACGCAGTTCGTTGCAGTGGCCGAACACCAGCAGCAGCAATCGCCGATCGATCCATGACACGCCCTTTTATATTTTTTTACTATGACATATTGTGATAACAATATAGTCGGTGTACATACACGGCGGGTACGTTTACGATGCATCCATATGTCCACTGACTATTTTTGTTTTACACTATCGTTTTACAGAACTATGGTATCAATGGGACACGAGTAACTTACGACTAACGTTACAGATCTCTGTCTAAATGTGAGGTGCACTGGTCGTAAGTAAGTTCTCGTTTCCCATTCATACTACATAGAAGTAAGTGATATTTATTGTTATATCTCCCTCTCACGCGAGTCCTCTCGACAACTAAAGTCGTCATTTTACACACAGACGCACCTCGTGCCACTAAATTATCATACTATTACGTGTACTGGACATAGTTTACTGAAAGCTTGCTGAATAGATCAACGCTACATATAGGATATACTAAGTTGTTTGTTGATAATGCCTTTTCATCGAAAGGTAGAAAGGTAATTCATTCGTTGGCCACTTTCGATGTCCTCGTCAGAAGGGCTAACTTAGCTGAGGGCACTTTGAGGCACACTGTTATCGATTGTATATGTGTACATAACGTTAACTTTCTGAAGCTATTGAATAGGCTTTGAAAATGGTACACTAATAAAGGTTAATTCGATATATTCTTTCGCAAGGAAGTTGAATTTATCCCCTAAAACGTTTCCCCTTTGAATCTTGTTTTTTTCCGTTGTAACATTTTTTGCCCGTCATAATAGACCTAAATCATCGTATGATCTGTTCGAACATGATACACAATGTGCACGATTTTGTAAGCCTTATGTTAAAAATTACCTCAATATTATCTACTGCACAGGGGCGAAGTTTGCCTCTGTTCCCGTACTGGCTGGCTACGTAGAAGCGGTAGTAGTTAGAAACGTTTTTTTATTCAAATAATACTTTTTAGATCATTTTTGTGCATCTATAGCAATTACGCGAGCTGACATACGCGACTGCCTCGTTGGCTGACGCAACACGCCTAGTAACACATAACCAAGGTGAAACGGAACCACAAGTACATATATGGCGTTAATCCTTGAAGTTGTTTACCGTCACGGAGCAAGAAGGAAAATCGTCATAGTCATTGGTATGAGAATGAATATTGAACACTTCTGGGAAAACCGACACTTTCCAGCTGATGTTTGCTAAAAAAATACCATTGGTATCTCGAATTTATAAAGTTTCAAGCGGATAGCGCCATCGAAGTAAACAGACTAAGAGTTTCGGACCCAGTTGTCGATCCATGGTCGTTGTCCAACTCCTTAGTTTTGAGAACGTTCGGTAATTCTGCTGTGCCAGTCTTGGTGGCCAGAACAGCTAGAACAAGCAGAAATAAGTAAATACGTTGCATTTTCAAAATTCAGCTAAAAGATATTTTGTTCGTTTTAGAAGTGGTTTTAAATGAAAACAAAAGAGATAAAGATGTTTCACTGATAGTGAAGCGATAACATACCTGACCACTAAACTTACGGGAACGTGAAGTGGTCCAAGTTTAAAATCGAGCTAAACATACTTCGTTTCATGATAGAAGCCAGCCAGCCAGCCAGCCAGCCAGCCATCCTTAAAGGCTCTGCTTGACGTAAAATTAAAAATAAAAAATAACAGGAATCTTACGAGCTGTACTCTTTTTTCGAAATTATGCCCACGTTCACATATCTCTAGTGTCGACTCAGGAGGACCTTAATGTATTCTTGTTGCGTAAACGAAGATTTCGTCGTAAGTCACATAACGTATACGACGACGCTAAACAGGACATACTTCCGAATTTATGAGCCAGCACAGGTGCCATTCGTTCAGGCTGGCCAGTAGTGTCAAACAGTATAATAAAGTTCAATCAGAAGGAATGTTTATAGTTCACGGTTTTACCACTTGCGCTTCGCGGAACGGGATATGGGACAGACGACACGGGCATGGTTTGTGCTATTTAGTATACACTGCTATTCATAACAGCAGTAATCAATGCCGAATGAATAACACTAACAAATGATACGCAGTAGGGCAGCCAGTCTCACTTGCTATCCTTCGCGGTATCATTAACTCATATTGTCCGCGCGGATATTTACGAAAATCTTGCCAAAGTCAGTTCTTCCGCAATAATTGAACCATCATTGTTCGGATCATGTCGACTGTTTACCTAATGAAGAGTAGAAATGGCTTACAGATGTGAGTGCAATTTCCTGAAACTATTCGGAAGCAACCAGCAATATCAGAGAGAGAGACAGATATATGGCCATCGTCTTACGTTGTTTTTGAAGAAAAAGGAGCGAAATTTGACTATTGGCCAAATCGTCGAGCAGATGAGCTGAGCATATGGCAGATTTGCGGAGATATCGACTTCGTTTAATACATTATTTCCTCTGTTAGTTAAAAGAACAGATAGGAGATATGCATGTACGTGTATAACAGGAAATATACAGCGTATGTCGAGAGCCAAAGGGCCTGTTCATAGCAGGTACTGCACTGTGGACGTTTATAGTTGTCTGAAGGCAAGAGGACAGGGGGTAGGAGGGGGTAGTACGTATCAACTACAAAGAAAACCAGCACGAATATTACTATTTCTATTTAATCCGGACAAAATTACCCGTACACCGAACACATCTGTACATCTTTGAGCATACGTACAAAACAATGTTCAAGGGGTCGCCAAATTGCTCCCAATTTTGATCCCTGAGCGAACAAACATCTGAAGTAAATGGATGGGTGATAATTTCTAGAATTCTGCCTTTTCAAAAGTATTTCGCTTAATGACAATTTTAAACGAAAGCATAAATTCTTCTATATCGGTAAATGGCTGGATAAAAACAACAATCGTAAATTGTAGTAAAAAAAGATTATCATACTTCGGTAAACGAAATAGGTAATTTTGTGTCATTGGGCTACCTGTTGTTTTTGAGACACTTTTCTGAGGCAGGTAGGTCTTTACTCTTATATTAACGTGTTTTGCCACTACGGTACGAGTATACGCATCGCGATATATCTCTAGGCTAGTTTTTGTACCTTTCCATTGATGCGCTATGTTTTCAGCGCATGTATCTCATTTACACACATGTGCACGTGCATAGACGGTTGTTACTGGTCGTTTTCCTGTCCGTTGGCGTGACGAGAATATACAGATCGCCCGATCCAAAATCGCCGAGATAGGCAGACTGTTTTTCCTCTTAATTGCTCGTTACAGCGGATGCTGTTGGTTTCTGTTGTGTTCAAGCTGGCATTACCGGGATTTTTATTTTACGTATGATATCCATTAATCTTAAAGATGTGTTTATTTAGTCTGAGATGTGGAATTTCTTAGCATTTTATTATATGTTCGTTAGTTTTAGTGCTGCGGTAGTACCCTAGAGCTATTGCCGCTGTTGTTATAGACTATTTAAGTTATTCCAAGTCAATTAGAGCTTGGTGTGAGGTAGATTAGCGGCTAGAAACCAGTGGCGACCCTAGCCATCCCCACAATTTGTTGGATAGTTTGTTAAGGTTCAACTAGGTTGAAGTCGTGCAGAAATAAACTGAAGACAATTGTCACATTCGTCTACATAAATACATTCAGCTTGACCTGTTATTTTTTGAGCGGTTCGCAGTCGGAACAAGTAATTATATTAATACCTTAAAGTTCTTGAAATATCTTTATTATCACTTAAACATTAATAGATCAAAGAACAGGAAGAAGTTATTATAAAATGTAAACGCAGTGATTCCAAGCAACTCTAGCAAAATATTTATAAGCGCATAATTCCATTAAATCAAATTCGTCTACACTTTTCAATAATCAGCCGGCTTCAGTCAGCTGCTTTGACAACAACATGTTACATTTGATCCGCGTCTTAAGTATCTATCTATCTATCTATCTGTATCTATCTATCCATAACTATCTGTATCTATCTATCCATAACTATCTATCTATATCTATCTATAACTATCTATCTATCTGTCTATCTATCTATATGTATCTATCTATCTATATCTATCTATCCATAACTATCTATCTATCTATCTATATCTATCTATCCATAACTATCTATCTATCCATAACTATCTATCTATCGATAACTATCTATCTAGCTATCTATCTATATCTATCTATCCATAACTATCTATCTATCTATCTACATCTATCTATCTATCTATCTATCCATAACTATCTATCTATATCCATCTATCTATCTATCTATCTATCCATAACTAACTATCTATCTATCTATCTAATCTAAAAAAAAAAGCAAATTGTCGCAATCCGGTACGTCACCACCGGGCCTTTTTTATCACTACTACAAACTGAAGATTTTCTAATTGGTAATGTTATGAGCCAATCCAATGTGATAAGTGTCTTATCTACAAGCATATCATACCCGTACATCTTCTGACCGTATTTTTTACTACTACTATCGTATAGTTCCGTTGCAAAACAATGACGGTGCACAGAGGCCGCACAGCAGGACAGATTGCTGAAGATTTCAATGCGTTCATATAAGCGAAACTGGAAGAAAAATTAATAATAATGATAAGAAGAACTCGAAGCAAAACGATCTGTTTGAGTTCTGACTGAGCCAAACTTATACATTCGGCCTATAAAGGGCAATTTACTTTCTCCTGTGATTTTATTAGTGTACCAGAAGCAAACATCGTCACAATGATGTTATCTCTACTAGTTTTCCATGATCAATAACAGTACTTTATTATATAGTTAGTTAACTTACTGCGTTCTATTATTACTATACACTTGACCCACATCATAACTTCCCTAAGACGTAAACGTCAAACGGCCATAACAAACATGCACCTTTTGCATTCATTTCTATCGGAAAAAAATCATAGATAACGACACGTCGTGGAGCATTATATTGGGTTAAGTGATCGTAGTGTGTTTTGTTGACATTGTTTACAGACGAGCGTTTCGAAATGATTTTATTGTTTAGCGGATGATAACGATGAAATGCTCAAATCGGTTACGCGTTCTACTATATGCCGTCATAAACATATGATCGTATCAAACTAACAGAGGAGTGAGGCTCTACCTTTTTTAATTTTTCGATTCTTGACCGTGAACTCGGCAAAATCAATTTCCCTACGACAAACGACAGTTCATCATTTTGCTACACATAGGAAAGAAAAAACGTTTCCTTTGACACCCTAATGGTGGCGATAGGCGAAGTGAGTGTGGTTGTAATGATGGCTAAACTTTGCGACACACGAAATAATCTAAGTTCAAAACCGCACGTCGGCACACTTCGCTTCGTGTTGGAAACCAGCCGCCCGAAGCCACGCTTAACGCCAGTAGCGGATGTAACACTAAAAAAAAATAGTCTGCTTAGTAAACGTGGTGGTAGTAGTAATGGCGTATTAGTCGGCTATTCATTTCTAGGAAAAATAAAAGCGAACACAAGTAGTCACTGCGTGTATCAGTTCTTCTGTTCTGACCGAAAACTTCTACGCTTCGCTGTGCATCTCTGCCAACCAAAAAAAAAAAACTCTGGATTTGAGGTACAATCATATTCCATTGTCTAGAATTAGTTCGGGTGGCAAGAACCTTGCCCCGCTGCATCAATATCTTCTAACATAACGACTCCTGCTGTTTATTGTTTATCTCCTGTTTTTCTGAACGATTTAATTTTCGTCTCCTTTCTTGCCATGAGCTACCATGAACAAAATAAGTAAGTCGCTGCGTATCGAAGCGAAGTTCGACCGTTTTCGATTGTACCACAGCCGTCAATTACAGAGACCTCAGCTTGCGCGACTTCTTAACGTTTGGCGAAGGTCGTATACGGGACATTTTTCCATATCCAGTAATTTTCTATATATTACGTAATATAAAAAGGCCCTTTTCGTTGTTTATGAATATAATACAATAGCCAAATGTAATACACAGGACCTTACATGATGCCTACTTAGTAGAAGTAAGCATGAAAACGACTTGCTTAATTCTGTCACTTACACACGCACGCACATACACAAACACATATGTATGTATGTATGTAGTATTGCATGTGAGAAGATCCACACGAAAATGATACTGTATGCATGGCTATGACACGACGTTAACGGAATATCTGTCTGTTGATGGCGCTTACATTAACGCTAACTACTGAAAAAGATGGCGCTGACTACACGAGTATTGCGAGCAACAACAAACGGCGCCATCGGACGCCTCTAATTACGTGAAATAAAAAAAAAACTATTTCATATTTGATCTAAATGATGAATTTATAATCGTTCGTTTTATGATAACACTTTTCAAACATAAACACTCATCATTAAGTATATATTTGTGCTAGTTGTATAACGCAATATCAGATAAATATTTCCTCCTAGCATGAATCAATGTTTTTTTTTTCTAATTAAAAAACGACGACCATTTGATGCAAAAAAAATTGACGCCATGGCTATCGTAGTGCTACCAAGAATTTTTGTCAACGATCGCATAATACTATAGCAGTACAACTGAAGTATATGCTAGCAGGGTGAGTGAAGGGCGGCCTGTACATCGTTAGGCCAACTACAGGCTCGCACGACAAAGTCCATCAAAATTGCAACAACATCGGTTTTTTTCTATTCTTTATTGATTAAAGCAAATATCCACCAATAACGTTAGACCGGCATTGTACACTATGGACGCGCTGATATATTTAATATTAAATGGAAATCTATTGACTGATGTTCCCGTAAGTACAGTACAAATAAAAAAAATCCTGCTTATGGTGGCATGATTTCCCTATCAGCTGACTCTGAAGCTTTTATTCTTTGCAAGCAACTGACGTAAACACGACAAAATAGCTCGGAACAATCGTTGCGTACGTTCGTCTTTATATAGATCTAATAATAGGCTGAAAGCGTTTCTAATGACGTACTGACGTCTGTTTTTACGTGCACATTTTTGCATGTTTCCCCCTGTTTTTTACTTTTCGACCACCACCACCACCACCACCACCACTACCACTACCGAACTGTAAACTCATTGACGTTTAGCAAAATTGGTATTTGATTATTATGGTTAGGTAGGTGACGGTAGGACGGTTACACTACCAAAAGTTACAACTTGACGCTTGAACAGCGACAACAGCAAAGAGGACGATGACAAACCTGAACGATCCGAGTCACTGACTCAGTCATCGCAAGTGCGCTTTAATTGAATGCAGAAGGAGGGGTCTTTTTCGGGGCCGTGGGGGAAGGGGTAGACATCGTGTGGAAAGTTTCGACTTTTATCAGCGGGAGAAAGTTGTAAGATCGGAGCAACAGAGCCAGTAGCGTAATACTCTAACAATAGCAACAGTGGAAACATTTACTAAAAATAATACATGGTATTATTCATAACCGTTGTCACTATGATCAGTTACGCTGATACAACAAGCCAGAGCTGTAGCTTGTTACATCATCGTTGCCCCTAGTAATGTAACATTCAGTGGGGCAAAGCGCGCACACAAACATAGATTGACCTAAGATTTGTAAAACATACATATGCATATCGACTGATATGACTTTTTTAAACATACATATATATATATGTAGATTAAAAATCTATTGATGAAAATTACAATATTTTACATTACTATTACGTGACAGGCCTGGCAGACGGAACCCGTCTACGGAAATTGTAACTGTATAAATACGTGCCAATTCGTACTGGCTAAAAAGTACCAATTTTCCATTTTAGCTTTTATCTAAAATATTTCCCTATGACATTAAAATACGCTCTACCGATATTTAAAGGAACCTGACAGGCACAGACGATCTCGAGTCGAAAAGATGAGTAAAAAAAATCCTATAGAATATATCTAATATTTACTTGAACTAAAGTGCGTTATAAATTTAATAGTTATAAAATAGATTCGTCTCTGGCTCAGCCCTGATATCAGCCGCCATATTTTGTTGAGCAATGATCCGATGTGGTGAAAATGGTGGTGCAGCTTAAATAAGAACTGGCAGATATTGCTATGTATCTGTATAATAATTGTAAGGTAATTTAGCTGGAACAAAACAACCGATCGTATCCCTATATTGGAGCAGAGGTACACCACCGAATATTGAACTATGTTTGTTCCTGAAGCGCTTTCACCACCTCTGTCTCTTGACCTGAATATGTGAAGTTTTCTGCACGAAGAAATTTCTATTTAACTAGGTCATGGTCATTTGCGTGAGCTTATCCAGACGGGTACGATGGCCGATTAATTATACCGCAATTCGAAGACAAAGTTGTTAGTACTGTTTATGTAGACAATCGAGAGCACAGAGGCATACGAAAAGACACGCAGCACTATCAGTCCCTAGATCGTAGTTCTAATGCGGAAGAGAGTTTGCCTGCCAGGATAGAATCTAATAACAGTATCCGCTGAAGTTGACAGCACTCAGTAACCTACTTCTACTGTATTTTCTTTATTACTCACAAAGCACTCGGTAGTAATATATTTTCTTAACGATATTACGGTGCTAAACGAAAAACATGCTTCGAATTATTTTATGTCTCTATGGGACACGGACAAACAAAGCGAGATGTATTTTGAACGTAGTAAGGTCAAATGGCCATCGCCTTTTGTGGCCACAAGGACGAACTGGACACGGGACGATGAAGATCTACAATGCGATGTATCACATCTGTCAGAGGTCCTGTTTTGATCCGAAATAGTAAAATACGATCTAGTATGTATATATTGCTCTGATAACTATTTAAGCTTTACTTGTAATTACTGTGTGGGCAATGGTTGCTTGATGAATGATGGCCAGCCGCCTTGGGCCTTGCCGTTACACAGCTGACGCGCACAAATCTAACTCATTGACTAATTAGGAAAAGGTACAATACAGCAACTAATTAGACGTAAAAAGTGCCACACTTCTTCTTCTTCTTCTTTTTCTTCTAACTTGTTTCAATAACTCCAGGCTCGAAAAATGCCATATGTCTATTGAAACTGAAACAAACTTGTGTACGACATCTTTTTCTAACTTGTATCTGTATCGCGCCGCATAATTCAGATTCAGACAACTTCCAAAGTTGATATGCAATTACCTTTCCATTATGTAACTTCCACAATTTCTCCGAAGCGGCGTGCTTACGTGAATCTTTGGTAGCCGTTAGCAATAGCAAAATTTATCCAGAAAGACAACATGAGTTTGCTGGATAAGCCACCCCCGGAGACTTGTAATTACAGAAATCAAGCAATGACGCAGAAGCTCAGACAATAAATGGTGTCAGAAATAGTTATATCGATAGTAACACAAATAAAACAGTCAAATGAACCGATTCTCTTTGGTAGGAGTTTTCGGAGATCCACATGTGCTTTCTATACAATTATCCTCTTCCTTGTCTTATATTTAGTTGTTTTCAACTGAGCTCTATTTTTTTTCGATAATTTTTCAGTGTTTGTCAGCTCCACTCAATGACTCTGAACAAGGGCTTAAGCTCTACTAGAACTGCTTTCCTAGCTGATCGGGCTTTTTTCGTGCCATCAGCAACAGCACTAAGAACACTTACAATCTATTTTGCTAAAACCATATTGTCTCGCAACCATTTCTATCGCTGTTGCTCTATTTTCTACAGGTCAACGAAACCTGGCCTTATCTCATTCTTCTTGGATAGATAACCTTCAGTCAGCTTTAACAACAACAGCGGCAGCAGTATCTGAAATATCTTCTATGTGAACACGTTTCATTCTAAACATATTCAAATAAGGGGCGTTATGACTATGCAGAAATAAATGTATAGTGACAGGGTACCCCATCTTGTGCGATTCTTCGCCAAGCTGTTGTAAGCGTTCTGTGGCGGTACCGAGTCGAAGTTTTTACCTCAACCCCGATGACTTAAGCTCGGTGGTTGATTCGAGCGAAAGGTCACCAGTTTTCAATGCTATTTAAGAAGGCTTATATAACATATAGGATACGCTAGAAGATTTCGTCTTTCATGTGGCGAAATCCCTATCTGAAAACGATACACGTTTGCTGCTTGAGTAACTGTCGAAACAGTTACTAGTCCATACATACTCGTCAATAATCAGTAGCAGCTATAGTACCGATAAAAAAAATGTGAAGCAAAAGTAACGGTATGATCTGGGGATAAAAGGACGACGTCAAGGGTTATGCTGACGCAGCAGCGATCGCAGCTGTAAATGTAGTGAGCTACTCCATTTGCACCTTATTCTATTTAATTACAGTCAAAATCGATGATCGTCTGCTATCAGAAGCAAGAAGTTGATAGTGTCAAGAGCAAAACGCGATCACCTTTCGTCGCCGTTGTTGGATTTATGAAAGGCAATACCGCACGAATCAATGGCGTCCGAGCGATACTCAGCTTGCAATCGACCCATTGCTTGCTTTCGTTTGAACCGTATGAAAAGGGTACCCTGAATGACACACGATCACTGAGCAATTGTTCCCACCTGGCGCGTCACGACGATACCATTACTTGTCGTCGTTCTATTGGCAGCTGCCCTTTGCCACCAAAAGGTGTAATATAGAAATCGTACTGGGAACAAATCCGTCAAGTAAGACGGATAATAGCACTTAGAAAAAAAATAACATAGTCATGGCTAAATAATTATTGCTACGAGACTTTTTTTTGCGCTGGAGCCGAGACATAATGTTTTGTATCGTGTAGAGACGGCGTTTCTTTGGAAACGGTTGTTTATTCGGTGCCTAGTAACATGTTCCCTTCCTAGATATTTGGGATCATTGCAATTGGATATATAATGGAAGTGAGGTTATGTTTTTTACTTGTTTGCTAAGTGTTTCGAGCCTCTTTTACCCATATTCGGATAGGAGTAACTTACTTGTCGAGTGATTAAGGCTGATACAGGCTGAAAGTTCGCTTCGTAATACTTAATCAGTTCGACCAATTGTAGCGTTACCGTGTTCGATGGTTTCAAACCTGAAACAATAGATACTTCCAACAGACACGGCACCCGTCGGCTTTCAAGATGTCTACAGGATGATGTCTATAACGGAATTATTTTAGGTAAGCAGGCAAATCATACAAATCGAATGCAATATTTTGACTTAAGTCTCTTTTTGTTATCAAAGACTCAAGATCAATCGCATTACCTATCATTGTTGTTATTATTAATTAGATATTTTAATTTTAACGACAAACCACGCTCTAGGTGGCCACAAGAAGCGTGCACTCCTTAAGCAAATGCGGCGCAAGAGCATTCTGCACGCTTAAGAGCGACTCAAGCGGCTGTTGACAATCATTTGCACGCACCAGGGAAGATCCAAAAGGAGGAAAGCTGGGTGAACTTTGAGAGAAAATTAACTCAGTAACTTGACTAATATGCGCTTCGTTGCTTGCACGATAGAATAGAAAATTGTTTCTATATAGAATCGTTACCGACCACGAAATACAAGTCACTTACGACACCCCAAATGCAGACCGGAATGGCTATACCTCTCCCGTTGGACGTCACGAAAAAGTATTCACGGTCAATAGTTGCATCGCCACGTATAACGGAATGATAAAGAAGCATTGTACTATAAACTATTCAAATTCCAGGAAAGATTTACTGGAGGCCGTTACGGAAATCAGCTCACCCATCTAAGCCATCGAATGGGCAGAAAAAGGCTTAGGTGGAACCCTATACAACGGCTATTTTGCTGCATGTAAACTATACATTGCATTTTACTCTGATGACCTAGCAGGTGTTAACGGACTTCCAGTAGGAAACCCAACCCCACATGGTGTACAGTCCGGACATCGATTATCACTTCTTTTGGTCAATGCAACATAGCCAGGAAGACAAATACCTCCGAACAGAGTTTGAAGTCAGTGAATGGGTCGACGAATAGAAGCCTTCTTTCACCTGAAAACATCAGCTACCTTACAAATGGGCCAAGGTTGTAGGAACTAAAAGACAGTCCTTTAACTAAGATGTTCATAAATTTCCGCGATGTCTCCACCTGCCGTCTGTTAATTTGTGGATTATTTGTTCAAAGAGTGATTAAATCAATGAGTTCGTACAAAAGCCGGTATTTGGACTGTTTAATAAGACGTTTAATAAAAACGTGATAAAGCATACGTAGTGATGAGGCTCGAGTTGTTAATCATGAATTTCTTCAACAGAAGTCCAATTTTACATTCGCATGTATCACAAAGATGTACTTTCATCCAAAAATTTCAAGTCATTACAGATCGTGTGTGCATACATCCGGATATATTTACAGAAGACGGGTTAAACACTATGTTATAAAATATTGGTAGTTACTTTTTTTTTCGTGTTTTACATTGATGTATATCATGCCGATTACGTTGACGATAAGTAGTCATAAAAAAAGAACTATTTTAATATGTGGTACTTCTTTGTTTCGTAATAGCAAAGCAGAAAATCTCAGCAGCGCGATAATATTTTGTACGCTACAATGTAATACTACTCAATGACCAAGAAGAGATTTTTTTTCTTTCATTCTCTAAACCGACTCGTTGCTACCCATTGTTAACAAGGCAAGATCATATCAAACTGCTGCAACTCCAGCCGGCATTGAGCGTCCAGTGTTAGATATGCGTTTTAATAAACGTCAAGTCAAATTTTATGCCTGGTGCCTATGTTGTTAGGCATCACTTTCCAGGATAAAATGAAGTGTGACTACGCCCGGCTGGATTCAAATCTAAGCAACCACGTGCCCCAAAAAAAGTCCGTATACTGAATGACTTCAGCGCCTCCATTCCGCTGGCTTCAGTTCTTGCTAAGTTACCTTCGTTTACTAAAGAAGTAAATCGGTGGTCGGTATTACATAAGCAAAGATGAAAGACGGAACATAAAAAGCTTCGAGCAAATTATAGCAAAAGATCATTGACCTCACTTGTTTAATCAATGTATCTATACCAAGCAAAGACACCCGTTTTAACTTATATTTATTTCAAGACGTAATTTTTTATTATTTCGTGCTATACAGTCCCCGCACTCGATAATGCTTTTTTCTACCTAGAATTAAAAAGTCCATCTTGTGTGGGCAGGTAAGCAATGTTCATTGCAGTTGGTAGGCATTGGTTTAAGCCTCGAGATCGACATAAATTCTGCACTAAGCACTATGTATAGTAGATGAAGAGATTTTAGATATTGGAATCGTTATTCGGAGTAATGTGTCCCGAAGACGAGAAGACCGAAACGAAGCAACAAGGAGGATAGCGGTTTAGTAAATATTATTGCGCCCTACAACCAACCATCAGGGTACGGTTTTATCTGTCTGTGTATGGATAGTTAAATCCCACATTCGAGCCCTAATAAATCTCCGTCGTACGAAAAAATGTACAATTCTGCAGCGCGTACCCAAGTATCACCGCGCAATGGCACGGCTATTAAAAACTTAGCAGCAGTTCATGGTGTTGTGGTAGTCTTACCCGCTAAAATTCAAAATTCATAATTCACTGCACTAATTTGAGACTGTAAAATTTTAAAATAGTTTGAACAATGGAAGCTATTCAACTAACACCTTTGTCACCCAAAGATGAGTGCACACTAAAGAAGTCCATATACTAACTAAGAGTATTTATTGACTCGGCATCTCACGAAGTCTCTAGCGGAAGTCTACCCAATGTCACTGTGACACCTATCCATCTTGGCTTTTTTTTTCATTTATGCCGAAAAAGGAAAAGTACACAAAAAAGTATTTTGTGCGCGATCTGCAGGCGCATTTAGATTTTCTAAGTGTCAGTACATTGATTAGTAACTTTTTTTAAAGCGTACTTTGAAACATCTCCCATCCAAGCAACTTTTTAATTTTTTAGCGAAGAATATCACATGCTTGACCACAATTAATCGCCGTCTAAATACTGTGAAGTTTTAAATGTGACCGTATTTAATAGTTCTTCCATGCTCAATCAAAGAATGATAGCAATATCATGTGTATTTCGTCACCAATCGACAGACATATGGATTTGTCGGAATTATTTTCCCTCTATCTTTAATAAACCTTTGTTTCATATAACCGCTTTTGAAAAAACGCCAAATAGCCATAGTAAGACGATTTCTGCTAACTATATATTTCAAAATCTATAAATGTATTAAGTATCTTGAAAACTAAAAAAGTAAATGGTTTTTACAAAATTACACGAAAATCATTACAGGATGATTGGTTAGCGTGTAAATAACGGCCAGTACATCCTTGAAGCACATTTTTTCGCCTATATTAAAATATCAATTAATAGGAAATTGATACATATTTGTTAACTATGAAAAATATTGTTGAATGCGACGATAACAGAAATTTTACGGTAAATAGATTTTAAAATAATTATGATTAAGCAAAAAAAAAGGTATAAAGGGGAATTAAAAAGAAGCCCGAGTATTTATTGAGCATACATATCAAACTGGATGGTTTCAGACATCTCTATGGCCAGTAACAATATGTTCGAATAGTAATTTCAGCATTTTTGCACATGGCCGCAATCGAACTTTTCGCCAAAGCACGGCTTGAAGTTTGTGGGCCAAAACGGTCATTTCAGAAGACGTGTTACATCACCATTAATTAAATACTGAAAATTTGTAAGCATGGGTTTTCTGTGAACTGACCCTAGGCTAGTAGAAGACGGGTGTGCAAACAATGAAGAACTATAATTCACAAAGAAATCTGTCTGCGAGTATATCGTTGCCATTTACAAAACCCGGTCCACTCTCTACCGCCAGCCCGACTATGACCAGGCGAGAGATTGGCGTAGCTTTGGAATGAAACTGAGTTCAATGGCGGTGGCGAGTGGGTTCGGACGTAAAGTGACGGAAGCACTCGCAGCAGACCCAAGGAGCATCTGCTACTATGAGATACTCAATGAAACAAAAAATGAATGCAGTTTGCTATCTGATGCTCCTCAAAAGATTCACAGACCTTTTGCTATGACAATTGAAAGTACCCAGTCTGCCCACTTGGTGACACCAGATGTCGCTGCCGTGCCGTAATTAATTCCTAAATTGAGCAAAGGAATATCGCGGGCTGGCTTCAATCCGCTCATTCCTTCAGCCTAAATCCGTGCCATCATTGAGCTGGCAGGCAAGCATATCCCAGTATCGATCTATTTCGAAAAGCCATAGATAGAGATATACATACATATGGCTGATTACATAATAACAGCATTTTGTTCTCGGCGAGGAAACATAAGCCGTACGAATTAATCATTTATACTCATGATTTTGTCGTTGTTCGCTACCTACATTTTACGCAGCCATGTTACGAATCACTATTGCCTTCTTCCATCTGAAGCAATCGGCTAGCGCGTCTGTTTTCTACTATTGGTCGTAAATGTCAGCAGACTTAGTAGAACCAGTCGAGAGTGCTAGCCATTTGACGCACTTTCAGATCAACCCATCTGTGCATTTCTGACATGACAAGGGGGCTAGACAAAGACCTAGTACGCACTCTTCCATCCTTTCAAACTTTGCAAACTATATGTATAATGACAGTAGTAAGAATAGCAATCCTATCACAAAACCGTACATGCATCCATGACGTTCATATCTACGTAATGTCTCGCCTTTAACCTAATGCCTAATTGAAGGATCAGCTCAGACAGGCAACTAACCGATCTATTACCATACTATAAAAATTTTGTTAAAATGATAAATTTATTCAGTTTGTCAAAAACCCAATGACTATACTTCAGCTAAAACCGACTATCATGCAGTGCTATCTAATTTTGCTCTAGAAGTAAATTAGTGATAGAAGGCTAGCGATATTATCCGCTGGATAATAAGTTTATTAGAAGATATATTTTCTTTAGATGCGTTCTATTCGTAGTGGAAAACACTAGAATATCCTAGTAATAATATTGCTCTTGTGGCTGATTCGGGTAAGCATGAGAGAGTGCTGTTGGAAGAGGTGCGATTTTTCGAGCGACAGACCCTAGCGAACTGCGATGATTTCCGTCTCGGGTCCACCAAGTATATGGTTCATACTGAACGTCACTTATCGTATTGCGTCGATTGTGACTGTTTGTGCCTTCCTGAAAAAGGGAAAACTATTTCATCCTACTTGGCTGAGGTAAGTTCTCTTGATAAATTAACTGATCGTAAAGATCGCAGGTAACTTCCCGCTGCCTCAATGCACTGCGGTGAAAATAGATAATTGGTTAATAGTAAAGAGAATTTAGTTGAAGTTGATACGGTCACCTTGTCGTTCGAGACGCTAACAAAGAACGAGGCTGGTGGGGCTCAAGTCTTACCCACAACACGTTGCTACACAATTGATATAAATATTGAAAAAAAATTTGTCCTTATCTGAGTATTGGGCGTCTTTCTCTATATAATAGGTGTAACAACCAAACACAAAAATGCGTATGCCTTGACAAAGGTCAGTAGTCAGACGTCGCCGCAGAAAAGAAGCTCCTTTTCACGGTATTTGTATTGCAAGCGTCAATGTTTGCTGAAAAATCAGATATAACTGACTGAGAAAAACTGACTATGTACCTAAGCTTTTTCTCTCGAAGAAAGATAATAGTTTTAATTAGTCATGTAACGAAAATACTAAGCTGAAAAATTACAGCGTTGTATAGAGTATCGCGCGTCGTGGATGTACCTTCGCATATGTCTCTCTCCGTTTCGAGGCTTACGTCCGGTATCATCGCTAGACATTCGATCAGACAAATGGCTGGCTCCCAGCGCGAAACGAACCGTGTGCTGGGTTCGAACCTAGAGCACAAAATGCTCCTAAAATTACCGGGCTACGCCCTAATCTAATACGGGGACATTGATCTACGTCTAGTACAACTTACCTTGCAGTACGTTTCATCTGGTCGTGCTCCGGGGTCTCGGGAACAGTTTAGTCCGGAGCAGCATTGCCTTCGACGTCCACAAGCTTGCTGAATAAGTCACAATGTAAAAAAATTCACATCCGTAAGGTTAAAACGCAGATAAAATATTATTACGCTTCTTCCGGCACACCAACACGGAGAATCTCATACAAGCTTACGATTTACATGAGCGAAATGAAGACCATAAGTCCCTAACTAGTCTGACGGGGGAAGTGACGATCTCTCTGGATGCATATAGACGGATGCATGTAAGCGTAGCAAAACAGTTCTGTACCGGATCGAAGTAATCGGATCAAAACAAAATAAACCGTATTTTGTTTCTTCTTGTAGAAAAAAACAACGATAGCTAATTAGGAGTTGTAACTTGAACTTAACTCGATAAAGCAAGTCGCTCGACCAAGAGTGTTTCAACTTGTTACGAAAAGCTGCTGCTGTTGCTGTTACTGCTGCTGCTGCTGGTATCGTACGCGTTCTTGGCTGACTCTTTAGATTTGGCAAGGGTTATTTTTGTCTGATTTAGTGCTACTTAGCTGTCAATGATGTAAAAAATCAGAAACGATTATCAAGCACCTGCCGAGTAAATCGGCAGTGACACTCCGTGAGTGCTGTCTATGCAGATTCGTCAATGTATGCGTGACGATTTTTATATGCTGCGCCTTAGCGGCTTTATCGTTCATTCTCATTAAGCTCTTGACGTCTACCCATAAAAAACAACCCGGTCTCACTGTGCCAGTAATTTTGTGAGTGATTTGGCCTTCTGCTATATCTAAAAGCGAAAATAAAGTAATCACGTTTTGAATAATAGCAAGTGAATGAGTCTTATACTCACCTGAGAACGTACCAAAGGTTCAAAAAGGCCTAGCTTCTTTTTTGCTAAACTTGACTAAAGAATAGAATTGTGTGAAAAATAAATAATATAACGGATTTGTTTGTGCTAAAATGGTTACTTGCTTTTAACAGAATTTTTAGTGAGTTTGGTTTGTCTTTTCGGTTGTTTCTGTGGCAATGGCTTACTTACACTTTGGCCGCTTTGCACAAAAAGCCTCAGACTTGTTTATGCCCTACTTTTTTCTAACCCACTATTGCTGTTGCAAATCTGCCGGAGAAATTTTCGAACCATAATAGAGATAGAGAAAAAATGTGTATACCTCATAACTGAGAAAAAAGAATTTGATCTCGACCTCGTTTGCGCTGAAGTGTTTCACACGTGATTTTGCTAATATGGTTAGCGTGAGCGCAACATATATTTCGTAGGTACTCACATAATAGGATTGGCAAGCATCAACGCAGGCCAACATCACAGGCACCAGCAGGAGAACAATCGTTGAAGTTTGTAGGATTTGGGACAGCGTAAATCTCATACTGAAGGACTTCCTTGTTGGCCGATAGCATAGGACGGCCAGTACACTTTCACCTATATATTTCGAAATAAACATAATACAGAGATTTATAAAACTGGATTATACAGTATAATCTAGTCTTACCATGAAGGGTCATGTCACTCATGACAAACAACTTTGTATAGAACAAGTCTAGCTCAGCTCACAACTTGTATGAAAACCTGAAGCACAATAGAGAGAACAATACGAACAGATCGTACTCTATGAACCATCAAAATAGGTATTTTAGACTTGCATCGAAGATTTAAATTAAGAGTTAAGCTGTATCGTTGTCTCTGCGTATTCATAATGTGAACGCATCATATAGGATTAACCGGATCATTGATTACGCAACCATATAATAGCGATACGCGTTCGAAAAATTTACAAGAGTTGAATATTTTTGTTTGTTTGTTTGTTGGTCCCAGATAAATTTTGCTCTTAACGGCAAGGTAACAACGACGTCACGATGAGCAAAGCACTAAAATTCTCTTAAGATCATTTCTATGTCCACTTTTAGTCCACGCTTTAGTATAGTTTTTCACGTGATCTTGAACCGATTATGAAGCTGTCCCGTCGTCCTAGATAAAGTAACCTACGGCATACGTTACAAACGCGATCACCACTGCAGGAGGCCACTAATCGCCCTATAAGCACCGATAGCTCTAACAGAAGCGACGTAGATAAACGCTGTGCGCGCACTATCTCCTTGTCTCGCTAGACGCGCGGCCAGCTAAAGTATATCGCCTGCTACCACTGCATGAATTGCTCAGATCGTAGCACACACACTGTCATATATGTTTGTACATAGCCACACATTTAACTACCGCCGCTCAACGCTTCGTCCTGTCCGCTCTGTCGCTTTTGTTCTTCGTATGCTTGGGCCCCTACCGCCTCTTTTATTTTCCCCCTTTCCGCCGCGGTCAGTCGGCAGCACAAGCGTTACTCTTGCCGCCGCCTCAAACAGAAAATCGTGCACCCCCCATGTTAGGCGTGACAGCCGACCCAACTAGGTATCTGCATGCCTGAGAAAATGTATGCATCTCGCACCCCCGCTCTAAAAAACGAGCTTGAAGATAATGACAGCAAAGGTATACAAGATAACGGTACACGGTCAACTAGATAACGCAGCGTGCAATTACAGGTTGTGTTAACTTATTCGCAAGCTGTGTAAGCAAGGGGGAGAGATAGAAACGTCCATAGTCGCTTGATTAAATCTAATCCAAAGCGTTTTGCAGTTTTCCTCGGAAGGAAAACGTCCGAGTGCGAAGAGTGCTGTGTTAGTTTTTGATCCATATCGAGCAGGAATGATAGCTTTTGGCCTAAGTGAATGAATTCAACAACACAAATACGCATACGCGTACAGACGCCCGTCTCACCGCCTGCCCTTTGTGTAAGAGCGCATACAGATTTCTTGAGAATACCTGTTCTCATTCCTATCTCTGATTCCGGTAGCAGAAGCGATAATGGCCTTGAAGGAAGCACGACAAGCTAGCTATACCGCGTCAAAAAATGTTAACGTTTTGTCCTAACAGACAGCCGGCCCATAAGCACAATTCCCGTTGACAGGCGCAATACGATCAAGCTACTCCTACCTCTACGCTAGAAGCTTCCGCAACAGGGAAAGGCACCTATCTTGTTGTTTTCGGCATTTCTGCCAAACAGTACTGGTTATCGTTAAACATAACCAAAACGTCTCCAGTGTAACTTCGAGAATATACAGACGAGAGACTTAAACAAACAACTTCTGTGTGCATATTGCAACAGTTTGCAATGGGATAATCTATCTAACGTCTTTTTTCTCGATATGGAAACTACTCGTAACAAAACAAAATCAATGAAATAAATTCTAGCGTACTACATACATGAAATTTTACATCGCAATGTAGATACTTGCCTGTATCGGTATTAAGGCGCTACACACGTTAGGCGCACAAAGGAAAGGCCAAAGTTGTGTGCATTCGAACTATTATGAAGGCTCAATAGTAGATGTAACAGAGCATCCTCAGGTGTACGTATTTACCGCTTGTTTATCTGATCTCCAGAAAATTGTACGCTTACCGCCACGTTCGATCAGTTTTATTGAGGAACAACAGCTGAACTGCTCAGCGGAATTCGATAACACATCAGCTGTAAGCGTTACCAGTAGTTTGAAAATTACAGGGGCAACGAGAACACGGCATTTCTGCTGAGCTGAATTTTATCCAAACCTCATCGTGAGGTTTAATGGGTCACGACTCGACAGGGGGTAGTCTAAGTTTGAACATCTGCTTGACAGCCAAACCCAGCCGTAGATAGAAGGCCCAGCTTGACAAAAATATCACGATAATTGGCATCATATTTCCAAGCAAACAAAGCTGATAACCGACGCGTACGCGAAAAGCCGTAGAATGATGCAACTTTCAGTGATCCTGCAGTGTTTACTGGGATTGTAATATAGCGTTCCAATGTACAGGTTACGTTTGCGATTGGCGGTTAATAATAAAAGCATTTTTCCCTCAAGTTTTTATTAAAATTGCTTTCAAACTCTAGAAAGCGTTCCCCAATAACAATGTCAGCATAACAAATAACGTGTTTGAAATGTTTTTTCTGCTCTCTGTAACGTTGAAAGCAATCAGGTTCCTATACGATAACACTTCTAGCGAAGTGTCCGAAAACGAAACGGAAAATTAATCAATAGTAACCTTATTATGATCATATCAGATACTTATAGAAATTTTAGCTAGGTTCACAGCGCCCAGCAACAAAAGCCCACTTTTCTTTTCGGACATGCCAGATGCAAAATCTTCAGTACGTAATATATTAATAAACAACTACAGTTGGTCAACAAGATTACATTAGCTCAGTGGAACAGGTTCTGAAAGCTCTGACCTACAATATTCATATTGTTATATGACGTTGCATCGACCGCCTAACCGCCCTATTCCGAACCCACCCACACTTCTCGTTTAGAGGAGTCAATATACTGTTTCATTCTCTACTCTGTATCATTTTGTGTACGCACCGATCGCAATTTGTTTATAACCTCTGTCAACATTCTAATGTATTTAACATAATTTTAACAAAGTGAAAATTCAATCTCGTTATCTACATTGTCTTTGGGCAAATTGTCACAAGGCTAGTTAAGGGAAAGCTTCGTCGAATCTATCAATCGATATGATCGTCATACGGCAACTGATCAGCAGTCGATATTTCATCGGCTCAGATGGCAGTCGGCTGCAGCATTGCAGTTGCACAGGGGTTCGTAGATCGGCAGCGAAAAAAACTGAAAGAGATCACTCTGATGTGTCGGGGGGTGAAGGCTGGGTGGTCGCTGGGGATTGCAGATGCTACGGATCATTGGAGAAGCTCCATTTTGCAAATGAAGCAGCTGTAAGAGGTGCTGGTGCCCGAACCGAAACGACCCAAGACGAAACCACGACAAATAAAAGATATATGGTTAAACAATTTGTTCTTTTAGCTTTATATAGTAGATCCACGTCATTGGCTGCCGTTGGATCGCGTTCAAGTTCTACGCACAAAACGAACCACTGGGGAAGTTAGCGTTCGTTTTTCGTTAACGCTCACAAAAATGGATAAAACATCATCAGAATATGTAACTGTGCTTAGTAGATTTTTATATCATTTTAGATAAAAGCGTCGTGTACAAAGTTAATGGAAGTTCGGTAAAGGAAATTCGAGTTAACAAAATTAATGTGTTAAAAAAAATTACATTAATATAATTTTTCATTGAAATACCACGACTAAACAATGAAACGGTAACGCTAAAGTAATAATCACTTTCTATTTTACATGTGAAACTTTGGCAGATCCGTATGTGTAACTTATACAAGCGTAATGTTTAGATTCTAGTATTGTAGTAGTTTAGTCTTGATTGATTATTTAATATAAGTTAAGGAGTTTTACTTACAGCATGAAAAATCAGAAAGATAGTTATAGACTTAAAGTTTGGACTCGCCGTGTACTTCATATTGCAAAAAAGTGTCAAAAACGTACACGTCGTCCGATGCGCTACCACTACATAATGCCGCAGTGCCGCGTACCCCTACTTCAAACATATTCCAATTTCTTTAGCTGTCAGGTAGATGGACCGACCAACCGTAGTACGTCAGATAAGGTATCACTATACTAGATACAAATGCTCGATCAGGCCTGCTCGATCTAGGAAACGTAGGTACCGAGTTTGGCCGAATTGAAAATAGGGAAAAATGTTCTCAACGCTAGCAGCGAGCCCCGGTGCCGGCGCAATCGTCCAGTAGTCCTTCACCGACTGCGTTGCAGAGAATGAAAAGATGACCCGCATCGATCCAAGAGCAGTGGTAGTAGACTTACGAAAAATTGAAGAAAACAGAAATGCGAAAGACGTCGAAATATAATGAGGCGACGGTAGTCGTATTGTATGTGAACGAGGATGAAGGGTGATGCAGCGTTGGGGGGAGAGCAGACCAAGTGCAACAAAATATTGTTATAGTAACGACAGTGTCTACGAGACAAGAATCAAAGCAGCTCCGAAAAAACTCTCATATAACGGCGCTCTCCTGTTACCTGCTACTACGATTGTAGCCAAGTTACCTGCTCTAGCTGAAGCTGCAATTTGTCGCCGCGTAATTCCTTCGTCAAGAGGACGAGGAACAATGTAGTAATGGTAACCGTGCGCCGAATACATCTACAGAAAATATATTTTTTATTATTATTTATTTAAGAAGAAGCAATTATTTAAGAAAAGCGTTTTACAATATATGATTAATGTTTCATTACATAAGTTGAATGAGTAAATTTATTAGCGTATGAATATAATAACTGAACATTTAATTTTTGAAACAAGTATGGGAGCTAAATGTGACCCAAGTAGAGTAGATGTACCGAGTGTGACAAAAGTCACCTGACAGTCTCAACTTTTTCTACGCGTACATTTACACTTTACTCTCTTATTATTTAAACAGAATGTAAAATTACATTTCCAAAACTGTCAAAAAAATTTTTTTTGCCGCTCCGTCACGAATTTCCAATAACAAATTCACTAATAACTCAATTTTGAAGCAAAGCTACGTCTTTACTTAGAACATCAGCCGCTACATGAGAAACAAAGCTTCCGTTTGCGTAACAAATTATAGTTTCGAAAGCTGCCGTTCGGCCTTTTTTGAGCCGTAACGCCAATTACTGTCTAGCATAACGAGATAGCTCAAGCAACACGTGTTCTTTGATGGATGACTATAGCGCATGAATCGCCGGATCGTTGAACCATATCTATTATTGTTGACTAAGAAAAAAAACTTAGACGCGGAACAGGCGGCATTGCATTAGGGCACATTAGGTCCTGTTTATGACGATAATAATGCGGTGGTTCGTCGTGGTTCTTGTGGTGTAGTGGTTATCACATCCGCCTAACACGCGGAAGGTCCCAGGTTCGAGCCCTGGCAAGAACATTGTTTTTCATTTATACGTGTTCTTTTTCAGTGTTAACATACGTTTGTAAATTATCTCCCAGTCATCAGTAAACTGATTTAACATGTACGAATATCCTCAATGTCAGTATATCAGTGTATGTTTAAACTAGCTTTATTGCATCTTCACCAATGTGCGCACAGAGATTACAGTGTTAGGTCAAAAATTTATCTGGGTGGGTATATACCAAATAAGGAGAAGCTTGCGGGGGACATGATGCAGTTGAATTTAATGAAAGGTAGGTAACTAACTAACAGATACATATTTAGTATTAGCGCAACAGCCGACCTTTAACGAAACTAAGCGTTTTAAAAAACGCAATTTTTAGTGTTTGTTGGCAATTGAAATCTCCGTTTGAATATAAGCTTTACGACATACGGCCATGTCCTATAGGCTACATATAATTTATAAGCTAAGTCGTTTTTCTCTTATCACATAGGACCTCATAACTATTTACTAGATTTTTGAACGTCTTCAGAAATCACTTCATATTCTTTTTGGAGCAGAAAAACAGTGATCAAATTTTTGCTTGTTGCTCCCTTTAGCTAAATATCATTAGTTTCTGTTTATATCTAAAAAATATCGTCCGTCGAGCCGGATTTGAACCAGCGACCTAAGGATAACTGCTTGAGCGCTCTACAGTCCTCCGCTCTGCCAACTGAGCTATCGACGGTACACGACACCTCAGCTTTTTTTTTTAATATTGACCCGTTGTAACGAAGGTAAGGAATGTATTTGCCTAAACGAAAAGCGAATGAGCTAGTTAACAAAGTATCCATACAATGGAAATAACCCACCTGCTTTACTGGTGCGGCTACCGTAAAAACGTTCATTATATTGCATTATATAATAAAATGATTTAAAATATTGAAACATATACTACTAAATATAGTAATTTTTTTATAATATAACAAGGCAATTAATAATAGAGAATAAGGTAATTTAGTACCTACTATTTAGGAATCATTTTGTAGTGATAGTAAATAATAAATGGATTAAAATTACTGAACTGAATAACTGAAATTGATGGTAAGTTATTTATGATACATTTAAATTTCGCTCATTCAGGTCACTGCATTTTAATATTAAAATTGTGTCAACGTATGAGGATGCAACAAAGTCGGTTTATATGCGCTTTATGTCGAGCGGCACTTCCTTTATCTAGCCACTGTTTACCGAAACCGCAGACGGAATATCTAGTGAAAATAGGTGCATTCATCTGCGCTAATTAGCATAAAGTTCAGCATTGTTTTTAAGCTGAGCTTCCGACTACCCGCTCACGTTCCCTAAAGCAGTGAGCCAAATAGGTCATCAACAGCAAAAAAAGACTTCCTGTCGTCCGCCGTCGGTGCAGTGTAGGCGCCCCACAATGGCCAACGAACGAACCGGTCATAGCGTTTCACCCCATTTCCCTTTACGTCATGTTGAACGAACTAGTATCTTAGCTAATATACAATAACAATGGCGAAAATTAGCTTAGTTAACACCTCTTGCGTACATCTATTCCTCTGCAATCAAAATACTGTTTGTATGTATTCGAAGGAGTATCCAGTAGATACTTGCAATCAAACCAAATTTATCAATATTGAAATTGAGCGCCCTTCGCCGTTCAATCTATGTAGTAAATACGATTATACAAAGATATACAGCGTAGCAACGTTATTTATGATGGTAGAATGGAGAGAATGTGCTTATGCGTTATGTGCTTGCGGTACCTTCGGACTGGCTGTGATTTATGTCATAGATTTAAAAGACGAAACAAAAAATTAAGCTCTTCTAAACAAATAATGAGGGTTTTTACCAAAAATTATCAACGTTCCATCTGCTATCTAATTACTAATAATAACTTTCTCTAATATATAAAATTATCCTCATTTTGTTATGTAAATGTAAACCCTATATCTAAATTCGTATGTTGATTTGACTGACACAATGAACAGTTAGATGTTATCATATTAAACATTTGATAGAAATTGTACACAATATGTGTAATGTAAAATACTAATGTTTACTATAGGCTTAGCTAGCTTATCGACAGCAGCAACAGGATTCAACATGTAATTACTGCTCTATTTTTTTGTGTACAGTTAAGATGACATATACGTATTTTAACCATACGCGAGGCCAAAATATTTCTACATTTGTAAGTTCCGTGGTATCCTCATTATGGACGTATACACCATAAACATCGCCTAGGAGTAGGTTCGGTGTATCAGTCCAAGCAACCTATTTAATGAGGACGTGTTACTAACATGGTACGTGCCCGTTACGATTCAAGTAGCACACAAGTATAGAGAGCGACTTTTACACAAAGGCTTAACAGGATCCTGGATGCTGAATATCCAAAAACGGCAGAAGCTGCTTATGCCATTTTTCTCTATGAGGAAAACTTATGGGATTGTGCGATGCGTCTCTCAGAATCATGATGTTCACTGCTTGCATAGCCACCAACCGTTTCACCGGCTAAACCCTAGTGGAATACTGATTACCAAGCTGCTGCAAACGAAAGAGCTAGTTACCCGAGAATACTAGCTGCGTAGGTAAAAAAATTCTATAAGATCTCTTTCAGATACATCAAAGTTAGGTCGGAGAAAACTTTGCAAACCTCCCACTCCAAACCTGCAAGACTAAATTGTCCAGTTTTTCCAGACACCCTAGAAACCCATGTACGGGATATTGTGTGCGTGCTCCCACATACGTGATAAGCAATATTATTTTAGTAAAGCTGTCGGAAGATGTAGCAGGTCGTAGGCGGTATCTTCAAGCTCCCGATGCTATTGGTTTATTTAATAAATACATAAAAGCAATAATCAAACTGGCTAACCTTGCTGGGGCTCTTCATTTATAACGCTCGTATCTAATACTATGGACAGATCTTGGTGATGTCAAAAAAGAAAATAGGTCCCACTAGCTCAAGCTCTTGGAGAAAAACCGCATAGAAAAGTTTGGTTTATGATTTTCTATCAACCTTGTCCCGTTCCTAACTCTGTTTCTGGAGTATCACGAAGAATTGTCGAAAAAGCATCCCGTGCAAACTGGCCTACGAAGATCGCTTGTAATATTCTCACAAACTAAATGCAGACATCATACGATTATACTGACAAATTTTTCCGTTCAATTGCAAAGTGGCATTTGGCTGGGACCCGACAATAGTCCATGGTATTCATGCAACTCGGGGGGTGCCTTCGAAAATGCTAGCTATACCGAAAAGCATTTTTCAAATTACTCTCATTATCCTCGATTGGGGCCTCACGAAGAGGAATAGCATAATGCAAACGATGGAATTCGCACGACAAGATAACTCCATTACTCTTGGAGCTTTTCATTAACGACCTTCTCTCATCCATTAAGCAACGGTATGCCCTTGTAAAGATAATCCTGTACCTAGTAATGTACAACACGAAAAATTCCCTCTGCCGCAACAGCCGTACATAACTGCGTCGCGAAGCTTGAACTCGAAATTAACGGGGCAAAGACCGAGGCCACGGAACTCAGAAACGGAGGAGGGCTTGCCAACATCGACAAAAATAACACGAGCCTATTTGTAAATTTTGCCAAATCAATTAAATTTTCGTAAGCTAAAATATACAACCAAACACAACTACATTTTACAGTATATATACGCGATAATATAATAACTTTTTAACCCCGCACCCTGATTATACAAACTGCACGAAGTAAGTACTGTGCTACGTTTTAACTAGAGAGAACGTAGTAAAAATAATAACCCAGGAACCTAATGTGACGCCTATCATATGACTACCATGATTTAACATGATTTAAGCAAGTTCAACGTTGAAAGTAGGGATCTGTGCGTGAGTTCAGTATGGCGCACTTTTCATGTTGCAAACGCTAATTGCTTTAAGCATCTGTTGTGGTCATATATTGGTGCTCAAAGGTTATGCCACAGACCTTATCGCTAGCGGTTTTGTTAACATAACAGTTTTGTTACTTTGGATCTCATAGATAGGGCTAACGTAATCCAATCTCCCTTTCGACCAAAGCCATCTATTCCCTTTAAACTCGATAAGGGCAAAACCTTTCTGACGTCCTAGGTTTATCTAATGCTAACCTATCCTCTTCGACAATCATGCATGTGGAGAACAAAGTTATAAATTATTAGCCAGAAAAAACAGATCAGATACAGCCAAATAGTATGAAATGCTTATTATCTTTGTATAGAACTCGTTTTTTAATAAACCGAAACTGCTAAAACCCTATTCAAGTAAAATTGGCACAACTGACTACCATTTTGCGCAGTGTTGTTAAATAATCGACCGGTAAAGTAGAAACGGTATATTAATATTCGGTTACACAAATTTCGGTAGAAAATTCTGAACATCTCTGTAAGATTATTGTTGTGAATGCTTGTCGCTTGATTGTTTCAGTTTGGCATAGCATCAAGTAAATCTTGTGAGAGATCGATTGGGTTATAAAACTTCTTCCGATCATTAACCTTGAAGAAAATACCCGTACGCTTTCCTTTGCTACGTACTAACACTGGATGAACCCGGAGAATTGGTAAGGCGCCGAAGCTTAACAGATATCGCCACCGTTGACCATTTCGATGACATCACCGTAGCCAAGCTGACGACTAACAGATGGCCAAAACATACGCAGGAGCTGTGACTAACCGCGAGGAACCTCTCAGTATAAACAGGAGACTAGGGTCAGAGATTTGTTGATTGATACCGAGTAACGTTTATCGCAAACGGTTTCAAAAACTTTAAAAGCGGAAAGCGACCGTCTAGGTATAATGCGTATTGCTAGTTCGACTGGTTACGGATAGTGAGTATCATAATTTCCCCAATGAATTCATTCAACGTAAGTACTCAGAGATCTATGTCTGGAAGCTGCTTGATACGTCATAGTCACTATAAAGTACCTTTTGGCTAGAAAACAGCAAATTTTTTGAAACTCCAAAAAATATTGCGGGCTCGTCCGGGATTTGAACCCGGGACCTCTCGCACCCTAAGCGAGAATCATACCCCTAGACCAACGAGCCGACATAGACTGCGCATATTATTAGTCACAACGTCGCCATTGGCAATATAAGAGAACGTTATATATTGTAGGTCACATCTATTTCTTGGCGAGCATTGCTCGAATTTAAGTAACAATAGTTTTGATGTAATTTTGACGATCGTCAATTATCCTAGTAAACGGAATATACAGCGCGTTCATTTATTAACTTATTATGCCATCGCATTACGTAAGATATACTAACGTCCTTGTCTAGGCACTAGTAGGTTTCCCATGAGCAATAATAGCTGGGCAAAAATTTATAATAGGTAGTAGCCTCGTTTACGAAAATTTTAATAGTAAAATGAAGATCTAACTCATGTAAGAAATTCAAATTATCCATACCATATCTTGTCTGTTAATCAGCCTAGAAAGATTCAGAAGTTAATTAGTTTCGTAGTTTTCACAAAATTAGTAGACAGTATCAATATACAAATTACATTATAGAGACGAATCGAGGAAGTGTAGATATATGGGTGCAGAGTAATTTCTGATAAGTGCGATAGGTTTCACACAATCAATTCTACGCTGAGCGTAGAAAACGCATGACTGTATATTGTCACAAGTCTTCCAACGCGCTCCCTGTCTAGATGGCGGCCCAAGGCGCTTACGAGCCGACCCGTCGTCGGGTACTCACGGACACGGTGAAATCTAACAAAAAAAAGTATTATTTTTTGCATATCTACCTCGGTATAGTGCACCTTAACTGTGAGACAAAATAATCATTGCTGAACGTATCGCTTCGGTTGTTTTTAATAACACTGAAAGAAGACTAAAGAACAGCTCCAATACAGTGTTTACACATTATTATATATTATCATTACTAGAGTGCGATATATTCGATATTATTCCGGGTCATGCTCCTCGCAGCTAAAGTGTAACGCGACAAAGCATTCGTCGATTCGTCTGTCGTTGTTATGTCACTACACTATGAGGTAGTCTGATAACAATAGGTGTCTGCCTGTTGGGTATGGCCAAAATTGCCAAAAATCACTAAGGAAATAGTTTAATCGTTTTCGTCCAGGTTCTGTGAGCTTCTGAAGTAGAAGTCATTACTAAAATACTTGTCTTTTACAGACCGTCCGAATCCTTAAGGTACGTTCATACGCTTACTAATTACGATCGACCGTTATAACGAAAATCTGATCGTTAAACTGCTAATCGAAAGATATATCCGATGTACTCGTTTACTTTTCTTATTCTTTCTACTTAGTCTTCAGTGGCTGATGACTTGCCAAGAGCTGCTAGTACATTTTCGTTAGTGGTCTGATTTCTCTAACGCACGACCGACGGCCCACGATGTCGACTGATCTCGGCTTGTTGACACGTACTTTATGCAGACGAGCTGTGCGTTAGTTACAACGTAACCACGATGTACTCGAAAGCTCGTCGTCCTCAACTTCTTCACCGTAAAGGTCTCTCCCCAGCCGTCGGGTAGCTGGATAGTCGAACGGCGTTTATTCAGATCACAACACTGGTTGTCACTTTTATGTTCTAGACCGCAATAGCAGAGAATAAGTGGAATATAACATCATTTTCTCCTCGTTTGTTGCCATCGCCGTCATAAACATGTATGTACGTGCAACCTTGAAAGTACTCAGCCCCTGGCCGGGCTATCTAAATCTGGCCGCACCAGCGCATCTTGCCCCCGGCGACGTGCTCTTATTCCTACTATGTGAAGCCATTTTTCTTTACTTAAGAAAGATGAGTGCGAGATTTCCGTGGTGTTTTTTGGGATTCCCACAACGTTTGCCTCGTCTCGTCCTCACTATTGTGTTTATGTGTGTATTTCATCATTATGCTTGTGAAGTCGGTGATGATGAAAACCGCCCGCTCAACTATTGCAATCCACTATTGTTCATTTTGTGCGGGATGCACCCAGAGTAGACGACAAGTATCTCCTCTATTCGAACACGTTTGCCTGACTGAATCATAACTTGGTTGAAATAGCGTTTTGGCGACTCGATATTTTCTGTGCTGAATCGAAAAGAATGGACGCAAAATATAAATGTAAATATACACAAGAACACCTCTAGAGTGCACTCGAGGCGGGGCTGGCCAGCAAATAGCAAAAGCACACGAAGCGAACGGATGGAACACTGCTAAGGGGCGAGCGACAAGAGCAATGGCAAAAACGGAAGGAACAATGATTGAGCATTTTCAGGAAGTTTCTTCGATGCGTAAGACGAATTCAGTATATTGAAAGCGCGCACGCGAGATAGAGCACGCTAACGGTGTATCTAGAGGAAGTTCAACGACAGCGAGTGAACGCATACCGTCCCTGGTGCAGTTCCTGGGAATGCGACTTCAAACCCTTCAGCTTGGCAGGGAAGAAATTGGCCCATAGTTACAATAACCGACTGAAATGGTTGTAAAGTAGAAATGGTTGCAAAGGTAGAAAAAAGTGAAGACTGTGTAGCCGATCTGAGAAAGGTAAAAGGATAGAACAATCATCGTTAGGAAGGATAGAAGTGTATATGAAGGTTAGCTATAGACCTAAACATGGTACGCGTTTGAACCTTTAAGGTAAGAATAGTGAGGACAGAATCATGAAAAACGAATGGGTGTAGGCAAACCGCTGCTGTTTGTAGGTAGCTTGATATGTTAAACTAGCTGAACGAAATTTTAGGTTAAAGCAAAAATAAATTAATTCAATGTATGCTAACTAAAGTGTTCGAAATCAAGGTTTAAGCGGGGAAAGGTGACAAGTGGTATAAAATTGCAATTGATATTTATCTTATTACCAAGAAAACAGCATGTGCCACAATTCGATGGCGCCGGTGCCCATCCGCAGCGGTATCGTCCGCTTAAACTCCAGCCGATGAAATGAAAAAGGAGCACATTTACTGTGGAAACTGCCGTTGCCGCTGCTAGTAACGTCATCGAGGAAAACATGTTTCCGGTCCGCCCCGTCGCATCACGTCAGATCGACTCATCCTCGCCTTCTACTCGTTGGGCTTAAGCTCTCTTCGCTGTCGGCCGCGAACATTCACCACGAGTCCCGAGAAAGCTAAGAGTGACAACTCTCAGAAACCAATTGAATCAACGAAGTGCTTCAGATCGTTGGACCTAGTGCAGCCTTTGTATTGGCGTCACTGAATCCCACGGTAGCAAATTTCAAACTTGCTTTTTACTCAGTTCTCGTCGTAGGCAGGCAGTGCTCGAGGATAGAAGATTTTTTGAATATTCCCGCCCTTGTTCCCAACAGGGAACTATGCGGCAGTGCTCGCTGAAGTGTGTTACGACAATAGCATGTGAAATTAGATAGCAATTCGCTGTTACGGAAATAAGTCCTGTTTATCAGCATGATTTCAGTTGGCATATACTGCAAGAAGAAGTGGTTTGTTTGTCCAATTAGATTACGCACAGAGCAGGAACACGTAAATCCTGCGAGACACAATTGATATCGTTAACATGTGAATGGCAATCATTGCTAAAACAATTTCGACATTTTCTACTATTGTTGTTCGATCCGGACGTCTTCGTCATCATCGCTATCGGTGACGTTTGAGGTTACAGATGACATATCGGAATGGTGCGACGCGGGAAATTTCAAATATAAAATACCGATTGTACTACATCACGGGCCATCAGCGGAACAGCATGGTCGTTCATCATTATTCTGCCTTCGTAGGTCTTTCTTCCTTTGCTCATTAGTTAAGCTTTTTCATCTTCATGTTCGTAACGATCGAGGGCACGTCAATGGGATCTTCAGAAGCCGTCTGCCGATTTTCGCTGTGATTTGTAACAGTTTGTGTTACCTCGTACGATTGATACCTACAACCCAGTTTTATTTTTATCTATTGACATTGAACAGGTTGCTCAGTGGCGCTGATAGAAGGCAACGGCTTAGCTCGCTGTCTTGCTAATAATTGAGTTATGTCGTCGGACCAGTCATATTTTTAGCTTGGCATTGTAAACTCTCGTTAGTTTGATGCTTTTAATCAAACGTTCCTTTTGGAGCAGAAGTGGAAAACAATAGCGGAGCAGAACCTCATAAAAAGGTCTGTCTCTCTGTGAACCTTTCAAGACAGCCCCTATCCGAATGTAACGTTATAGCGTTTGCCATGCTCAAAAAATATAATACCTCCGCCGAACAGGGAGATTAATTTTATTCAAGTAAAGACCAGTAGCTTACTTCATCAGTATACAGCAAAAGTACGAGATCCTAAATTATTAAGTCTGTAGCTAGTTCTGCTAAGTTTGCCCACAAACACGGATTGTCAAGAGTACACTGACACACGGTCAACGATATGCGCAATTACGGTAACAGTGAGGCGCGGCGCAGTACTAATCAGGTAAGTGTGAAAGTATATTTAAATTGGGGATACATCGACCTCCCCAGTTGTCTTTTGTTCAAATACGAATGCCCTCAGTGTACGTTACCCCCCCCCCCCCCCCGTTACGTAAGTTACCCCACACGTAAGCCCTGCGTAAGCATCATATTCGTAGGAAGTTCAGCATATTAATTAACAGCTGGCCTGAATATCCGTCACTGTTGTGTGTAGCTATATCATCATCATCATCATCATACATTACGATTAATTATAACATCAAAACTAGCTTAAGCATTGACATTTAACTGTAATTGATTGCAGTATAACTCCAGAAAGTTGAAAATTCTTTTGGGAAAATACTCTCTTCTGGAAAACTCTATTAAGATACGATTTTCTCAAAACAATGATTCATAGCAAAAAGTCAGATATCGCCATTTTTGTTCATAGTCCTGTCCGGGGCGCGAGTTGCGTTCGCACACTAAGAAAATAGAAAAGTTTCTAAGACAGGCAAATCAGGTTGTTATGGCAACGCTTTTTTACCCTTCGACTCCTTAGAAGATCTTTAGACTCGGTTTACCAGTGGGTGAGCGAGAATAACTGCAATACCTAGTAGGTGCATACGCGGGGCTTCCAAGCCCAAGTTGAATTTGATGAACCACATAAGCGGGACTCTCGCTACTACTGCGCTCGGTGCAGGATGGGTGTTAAGTCATCGACTCCAATAGAGTCTTCATCCATCAAACAGTGCTCGAATGCGACCCCGGTGCAATTAAACCCCCGGAGGAGCACCCACTCGTTGGCTCACCCACTTTCTCGATTGACTCCCATAATGTCCAGGACAGCCGGCCCGGAGCTGGGTGACTCTTTATCCTGCTCAAGACATCGCTTACAACCGCTTGAATCCACCTTATCGCTAAGCCGTGGGATAGGCCGCAGTCACAGGAAGCTGAGGAAGCGCAGTTCCACTTATACACATATCATTAGAATGCCACCGACTCTGCTGTTCCTCGGTTAATATGTCTTTATCATTGTTTTGTATAATATAAGTTTAGGTGGAAAGTCGAAGTTAATATATCGAAAAGGAGTAATCGAAGTTTGGTTTTGTTGTGAAAGAAACAAGAGCAGTGTAAGATTGCAGATAAAAACCAATAGGTCGCCTGGAGCAACTTTAGCTTAGAAGTTGCTGCCCGGTGGAGCAATGATTCTACGGCGTCTGTTCGATGCCGATCCTTTAAATTATTATAAGCGCTCTGTTTGCATTGTCACACCTAATCTCGTTATTCATTGCTTGCCCTACAGGATACACTATATTACCTATCGTTTATTTAGAATATAGGGGAAATAGAAATCGCACGAATGTAAATCTGGAAAAAGCGATACTGTTACTCCACTCGATTGCCCTCGATCCCTGCCGCGACTGAAGCCTGGGAGAGAGGTCTACTGGCGCACCGCGTATCCATGACGCTTTTCATGAATGTCTGGTAACCCCGTTCTCCTTTTGCACAATATCTCGCAGTGCCAAAGATGCCTAATATTCGTTACGAGTATCAGCATTAGTTCTTACCCTAGCCCATTTGGCAATACAGCAAGTAATTGTTACTTGGAAGGCACTACACGTTCTGCTATTTGCTTCGAAGTGAGTCGATGAAAAACTAACCTTACCTCGCACTCAGTGTCCTCATTTCAATGTCATAACATGTATTAGAAGGAATACCGTACTGAGTTGACGTGGAGCAGTTTTGCCTAAAAACTCCCGTGATCGTTCTTCCGTTTGAGATCTCGAGGTGGAATCGTTTCCTTTGTGATCTTCAAGCTCCCGACCTCGGTTCTTCATGCGATTACACTAATAATAAAGCATTGTTTCTCTGAAAATCTTCCTGTCCAATATTCTCACTGATGTTCAGTAAGATAATTCCGTATGTTCTCACAGACAGCAGTTGCATGGGATCTGGCAGGAACGAAAACAGTGCACTATGGCATGTATATGTCTATACAAATCTGCTCTAGGAATAGTTTTTTCTAGGAATAGTGTTTTGAGACAATATGGTGGTTCTAATGCCTTACTAGAATTTGCAAACAATAGAATTTTGATGGGATACAAAGACCCAGAAGATGGTTACTGGATTTGCACTGGGCACGTCACATTCGAAAAAAATTGACCGCTATCGGCAGTAGGTTACTATTGTTTTCGATATATCGATACTATTCTCAGCAATAGACGGACGATTGATGTTTGACTAAGCGATTTGTTATTTAGTTTCGTTACCGGTGCCGTACGCCACAGATCACTGATTGCTTGATTAGGCTCTACATAGTTAATACCCATTCACTATATAGAGCTTAATCAGCATACTGCATTCTTTATGTCGTTTTAGGCCCTGTGTGCCGTCCCGGTCGTTGTCGACGTTTGGACGACTACGACGATAGTAGTTTACTTCGAGATCGGGGCTAAATGGACACTCTTTTGGACTAATTCCGGCAAGCACAGATTTCATATAGTCATTTATAGACTCTACAGAGTGCAAATTTGGAGACATTTTGGGGCGTCTTTCTTGTTTTACTGGAATTCGCTCCTATTGGTGCCAGTTTTTATTAGGACAGCACCAGGAACTCATCCCTACGAGAACAGGCTTCTGATGTTTGGAAAAGTTACTGCTGTCTAACTTTTTCGCAGCTAAAAAGAGCCCGGATCGTAGCTACATTGAACAAGCAGGCCCCTATCGGCACATACCAAGGGCTTCATTCAAATATCTGTTATTGTTATCTAGAGGCAGCTTCCGAACAAATGACGCGAATTCTGGCTCAGTCTATTCCGAACACCGTATATATTTTTATATGTATAATAATATAAAGAATAACGTAAGGTGAAGTTTGTTGAAGATCACAAGGCGTAACTTTAGTACCCAGCTACATAATTCAAACTGTGTCCTTCTCCGCACGATACTTCGAATCAAAACATCAGAAGAGACAACGCCCCATACAACTGTACCAGTAACCATCATATGTGTAACATTACTTGCAGCGCTTGACCGTCTTCAGGATCCTTTTGAGTTATTTAATCTTGATTACACAATTGCATGGCGTGATTTATCTGCACGCCGCGCATTATCCGAGAACGTTTTTCCACATACTGTTCAGGAGCTGTAGAGAGAAGGCTTTTTTAGATTGATACGCTATTTTCTTTGGTTTCCTCAATGTTCCCTTTTAGTTTATCTATATATATATATATATATATATATATATAAATTCATCGCTTATTGGGTTACTCATGCATATCCACCAGCCGTTAAGGCAGTAGCCAGCCATAAAACCAGACAGCCGAGGTGCCCGACAAACGCATTTGAGTGAAGGAAAAATCCTAAAAGCACAACGAGATAAAGAAGTGTGGTGCTTCAGACCCTTCACCTGTTAATATTTGCTTTTGGACGGAAAGAAGGTCTAGACATTCAACCTAACCTTTTTATTATGCAGTTGTTATTTTCACTCCGGCCTTTGCTTCTGTCGAACTAAGTGTCAACACAAAACAATCTGGTTATATATATATATATAACCAGATTGTATATATATATATATATATATATATATATATATATATATATATATAGTCACGATGATGGATCGTTTTAAATCATAACAGTCGATGAGTACACTTCGCCTAATACGCCCACTCGTATCGCTCAAATCGTATTGTAACCTACTGCAGAAAAATCAGCGCATACAAGAGTTGTGCCCGATTTAAAAAACGTTTATAAATCCGCGGAGCTTACTGAATTGGTTTCAAACGACAAAACTAGCTGAGGGTCGATGCTTGTTGTCAATAATTTCAGATTTATGATGATATATATATATGATGTCTTAGTACTATATCCGTCCCTTTTAACTGCTAATTATATGCTGATGAAAACACGATTTATTAAGTGAATTGTTAGAAATTTAAATATTTAAAATAGAATAATAGGCATTGGGAAATTATTGAATGGATGGAAAGCAAGCGAGGAAAAGGTGAAACTTAGATATAAAAAGTCCACGAAGACCTGATGTATCTTACTATATATACGATATAGTGCGATATATGTTACCTTTGCAACTACAGTGATGAACTCTGTCTTATACATGTCTGCAGGATGAACCAAAGGTTAACAGGTAAAGCTTTCTATGACTTTTCGTCTACCTAATACGTACGTCTTATTTTCTTCCTCTTCTAAAAATACGATTACGAGTTCTTGGCAAGCTAGAGACAATAAGTTATTATTATTATCTTTTTTTTTTTTTTATTAATTATCGTTGTTCTTTGCACGTAATACATATTTATTGTGTTTGTATACAGTCGTCATAATGTCCCGTTGAATTCACTCATCCGTTCGTGTGTGTATGTATTTTTGATCATTACTTTGTGTATATCCCCCTAATATCAGGTAAAAGAAGCCATTACGCCTGTATTTATTTATCCACTAATGCTTCCGCCGCAGCTGGATGTGTAGTGTGTCATTTTAGTTTGTGCTATCTTTCGAATTTCCCGGGGTTTCTTTCTTTCTTTTAGTACAAAATGTTCGACGACAACGAAATTGCTAGTCCTGCCGAATTTGAAATTTTTCTGCAGAGACAAAATTCTTTCGCAATCTTGATACTTCCCATTGTCCAAAAAGAGCAGTCTGCTTCTATTGTTTGCCGTCGTGCTGAACTTTTGTATCAATCCAACACTTCAATGATCGGCGTTTCTCGTCGTCCTTTTTACGTTGCGCGTTGGTTCATCTTTGACGAATGATCTTAGATGAAGGTCGGATTTTTTGCTTTGCTTCGCCGGCTTTCGGTGCCTTTATCTCATACTTTTTTCTAAAATGCACTAGATTGTAATTGTGCGATTCGTGGATTTACGGGCGGCACTAAAAGACTGCCCCGGTCACTGTCTGGATTCTGATCACCTACCAGCAAGAAACAGACAAATCATCGCCAGGTCGAATAGAATGTCGGTCGAAAGCGGCACGTAATAACAGCGACTTTTGCCCAGCGGCAAAGAATTGCTCTATGGCTAGACCACTCGTTGTGAGTATTGTACTTCATAAATGCAATGCGTCATTAGACGACCAGAGTAAAAACGCCTGATAATAGATTTCGAGAACTTCTCTTAGCCGACATTGTCTAGGCTTCTCGCATTATTGAGTTTGTACAACAACGATAATAATCACGGAAACTTTACTGTGAATGTGAAAATAATTGCTTGACTTAAGCAGCTAACCTATTTATATAAGTATATAATAATGCTTGGAAACTACGAAATGTTTGGGCGTAAATGTCGAGGGTAGGCAAGTGACAATTATGCAGCACATTGCAGGGGAGCTGGGACGTTTTTAGCTTTTTTTTTTTTTTTTTTAATAACGACCATTTAACGAAGATGCAAACTGAGCTTCTGATTTATTTCAGAGAATACGTCAGCAGCTGAGACAACGAGCTGAAAGCCCAAAACCATTAGTTAGACGTTCTATTGGCAGGCACACGATCTTTATTTTTTTAAAATGCAACGATGCTTATTACGTTTCTGTTCCGCAGTAACAGAGGTATATTCGATTTTCTCATTCTAAAGATACTTCTCCGCGCCCTATATAAACATCTCCTACGTTGTCTTTATTTTTTAGATGGACCGTAAGAGGTTCCAGTCCTGGTTGAGAACGTTTTCTTTTTTTATCTCGAGACTTTATACTCGTTCATGTAGGGCACAATGCGACGATGACAAGAAGCTCAATAAGATGATTATAAAATGTTCTTATTTGAATTCCCGTTGAGTCTCTGATCTGAACTGATATGTACTAAACTATGTAATAATAATAATGCATTCTGATAGAAGAGAGAGATCCTACGTGGGGACCAGGGCCAGTAAGAGGAACTGACTCACGCTATTAGTCCTTTTCAGAATCTGCTACATGCCGTTCCTTATTATCGTCGGATTGGCTGCTGAAGCGTCACTGATATATATTCATCAGAATAGGTATAGTAACACTATATGCATGCCTGAATTTTGATTTCATTAAAATAACACTACGAGATAACTCCTCGACCATTTTGTCTCGTATCTGCAAATATGTAGACGTGTACATGCGCCACCATCCGTCAGTTGACCGTGCTTCTTGTTTGAAACGTACAGATGCCTGCCGAGAGTTGTGTCGCACCGTTGCATAGTAACGCGGCTAAAATGTTTATGTGTGCTTTAATTTGTCCAGTCGGCGATGCCACTGGTTACTTCTACAAGTTCGCAAACTTTACACCGTTCGCTCGAGTCGGTGGACGCACCGTGGGCAAAATGGACGATTAGGGGCATATGCTCGAGTGCCCAAATGGCAAACGAGAGACTGCAAAAAATCGACATCACTATCCCGCTTCTGTTCCTCCGTGACCCGCTCCTATGTCAATCGGCATTTTCGACGGTGATGATAATGATGAAACTGGCGATTACGGTTAGGGTCTTATAGACCATAATTGTTAATCAATAGCCAGCCCTACCCACAATTCACTGGGGGTTATGGCAGTATGTGTGTGATTACATACATACGTGTATTTATAATAGCAAATAATATGCACGGCAGAACAATTCGGTTATCTAGAGTAGTATAAGAACGATAAACAGTATAATAGCAATCAGTTTCACAGCAGTGTCTTCACGTGAAGCTTTCGATTATCACTTAATTCCTTTCCCTTTATTGAACAGAGCGCAAAGTCCCGTAGTCGACATTGCCGTATTACGCACTAGTAATTATATGGAATATTATACTAAACTAGAAACCAAGCAGAGATGTTTTCTTTAGAAGTTTGTTCTCGCTTTGAAATCTATAAACCACCGAGCGAGTAGTCGAATGAACAAAATACTAAACGTTAACTTGTAGTAACTGCACGGTTCGATTAAGCAATTTTCTACCAAAACGAATAAAGTTGCTCGGAAATAAACGGAGTGAATGTTGATCAGGTCTGTATTTTGTATAGCTTAAACTGAAGCGTCAGAAAAGGCACAGTAACTCTCCAAAGTACCAAGACGTAAAATGATCATGTACGTCCTGGATGCTCAACGATTACATTGCGACTAACAATGTACAACTTATTATTATAAACTAACAATTTATATATATATATATATATATATAAATTGTCTATCAATATACTACACCATTCTAGCAAGCATCAGTGTTATCATCATCGGTATCAGGACGCTCTTCATAGTCTTGGCGACTGCTGCCGCTGCCGCCGCTGTTGTGAGTGAACATCACACCTGTGCCATGTTGTCCATCTGTGCGTCTTTCTCGTAAGACAAGCAGGAGAGAAGATTGAACGACTATTGCTACAACAGAACGAGAACGCTGAAAAGCAAATTTCCAAATTATTGCTATAACAAATCGCTGCTTCGGTGCTAACGGCTGTATCAGCCGAAGAACCGATAGAAACATCAACCAGATGGACCAGTTGAATTGAAGTAGCGAGTCGAACCAATTGATCTTCACGAAGATTGCTACGTGTTTCAACGGACCCTGCTGTTACTGTGGCTCTTGCGGCCGCCATTGTTAGTAGAATACGGCGGCGACCAGGACCGACACACGGACTGCGTACCTCGCTGACCTGTCAGCAACTTTTTTTCTCCTTAATACACGATCTTGTTCGGAACTGCCGTGGCCGCTCAACGCTACTGCTGGGGCGGTCAATTCAACTTACAGCCCAGTTTAAGCTACTATCTAAAAAATGAGTCAATTTGTCAAGTAAATATCCACTCGTTAGGGAACACTTCAGGCAGCATTAACGGGCGCATTGGCTAGCCGATAGCTTGTTGTTGTCGACTCAATCCATCGCTAAAAAAGCAAACAGGAGAAACCCTAAGAGACCACAACGGAACAATCCGCGCATTGTTCCTCCATCGCATAGCAGCGTTTGCTATGGGATGTAGGTATGGAACGAACACGGGAGCAACAGCGGCAACGGCTACGGCGACGATGACAACAACAACAGCAGGGCATCATAAAATGCTTTCATTTTCTAATTCAAAGGAAGGAACCAGGCGCCTACGATGCGATCGCAGTTATGTTAACTGTTTTTAGCGTTAGCAGCATAATTGGCAAAAAGCGCGGCCTGCTTCGAAATGGAACGAGCGACTTCTTATACAAAATAGGCCAAATATATATACAAAACGTTGTCTGCGGCAGACCTGAATGGCCAACTAACTGTCCTGCGATTATTTATGAATTTATTTCTTATAGATTTATCTTTACGATTAGGTATGGACTTCCCCAGAACGAGTAAATAATAAATCAGGTAGTCGTAAAGATACCGAAATTGGCAAAAGTAGACTTTCGTTAGTAGGAAAGAAAAGTTTACAGTTAGAGAAGAAATCCAAATAGCTGTCGGCCCTACAAAATTGCAAGCCTACTTTTGCCTGTTCTTTAGCCTGTTCTCCTTAATGGCGTGCTCAGGAACAGCAACTATACACTCATCAACTTTTTAATATAAAACTATAGCTTGCAAAAGTTTCTAAAAGCCGCCAATGAAAATTTCCAGGTTGGGAGCCGAGAGGGTGCAGAGAGCTATTATGACATCGTTTCTGTAGTCATGTTATCTTGTACTTATGTTTCCAGGATTAATTATAAACGATATCTACTATTGCATTGTATTCTTCATTGTCAGTGCCCCATTTTTTGTACCTGGCCCCCATCCCGCTTCTGTTCTTATCACCTAAGCGACGAACTCTGACATCGGCTCTGATGTCTTTGCCGCATCGAAGTCCTACTCAGATGTGACAGACTGACAGACATATTGAGAATTTCATTGTGTATAAATAGTGAGTTGCCTTTCGTTGAAGCTTCAAGCACGGAGTGTTCTAATTTGATTAGAACGAATCGAGGTCCCGAAAGCGTGGCCGCTCTCTTTTGTACACAACAGGTGCGAACTCGACTATTCACGAGTGCTTCGTTTAGCCAACTCGTACCTTTTTATAGCAATCTGCCGTCCTATTTTAAATCGGCCAGGCTAGTCTGGCCGCTACGCTACTGGTCAAAGACTTTCTCTAATGGACCTCTATACTGGAAACGTATGTGCTGGCCGAGTTCTTCGATTGCCCATAGTGTGTTTAGCTTGAGAATCTAAGCCAACATCTCCTGCTGAACGGAAAGGAGTTCGCGGAAGTTCTTAAGGATATCTGTACAAGTAGTCCTGCAGAAACGGCAACGAAAGCTCGTAGATCGTCTTGTGACTGTTCAGGCTAGCTTTGATGCATACATGACAACAGTGTCTCTTCGGACGAGTCGGTGAGCGACGGCGGCGGCAGTTTCGAGACCTCGCTGTTAAACTGCGGCACCTGTGATCGGCCTCCATTGACCAACGAATAAAAGAGATATGAGACACTCATAAAGCAGGATCTGAGACGCATTTTCAAATCCATTCTAAAAATGAACAGCGAACGCAAGCACCTGGGAAAGTCTTGCAAACTATTTATTTATCGCATTCATACAGAGTATACATGCAAAAAGACAACTTACTTACATGTGTGCTACCCGATTGATACACGATGGAATACAATGCGTCACCATCAAGAAGCTTGAGGTTGTACTAGCACGTAGAAAAGACGCTCTCTTGAGCTGTTTGGTGATTATGTGTATATCTTGCAATATTCTTAGAGGTTTTATGAGAGACTCTACTCACTTGATCGCCGCTTTTGGAAGACAAGGAACAAAGTTGGTCTCGCTGAACGAGGCCGTCATGTTTAGTAGGACCTTTTTGATATGGGCATACATTGTTTGTTAGGTTTATGAGACTTGGGTAAAAGGTTTGCTGATCTTATACTTCTTATTATCAGTGGAAACGCTTGACGATAAAGCAGACAGAACGAAAGAAAAATCTTCTTCGAGAAGTGACTAAGAAGAGTAAGTTAAAACTTGTCCGCATTCATGCTATTACGTTCTATTACCATACGAGTTTATTCAACTCAGCTATGCTGGTTTCACATGGCTTTAGCTGTTTGTTGCAATTTGCAATGGAAATAATCAACTTCGCATTTGGCAGCTGGTCGGGTCCGTCCTCCAACAACTCCCATTATGTCTCGACTTGACAACTCCACAATTGTCATAACATCTACGTGGATAAGGCGCAAACCGCCGTATTGATCACGTCAATACACAATAGTCGTTTTTGACGTCTGAGTAGGTATGGCGTAAACACAAATGGGGCCAACATGTTCTCGGAACGTAAACCGCGATTCTTTTATTGACACGGACATTTCTTTTCGGTGGCGAGCGGGCGTCTGTCCGTCCGCCAAGGGCTGTTCGTCGTGCAGCTCTCGTCTGCCGATGTCTTCTCAAGCGTCATAAGCAATATGCTGTCAACAGCGTTTGCTACTTATTCCCAGACGTCCGTGGGTGGACCCGGTCCGATTTACGGCCGGACGATGTTGATGTACATCTGTTGCAGGAAGAGGTGCCTAGGTGTACCAAGGAACAAGCGACGAGCCAGTATACATCCTATCCAGGTAAAGCATTGTTTTTAGCCACACAACAAAGTGCTTCTAGGGACGAGATGACAACCTGCAGTCCAGTGATTCTTCGTCGAAAACTTTTAAACATTTCTAGTATTTTACTATAGGATCCTGAAGTCTATGCAGAGCGAAACAGAAAGGAAGGAAGGCACCAAAATAGCGCACAACGACGTTGTATGGCGACCGGTTCGTTATCGTGGGAGTCCGCCACCAGCTTTGGCCTCTTTACGTGTTTCACCCAGGTAAATGTATAAATAAACATCTACATGCATTTAGGCGTATGCGTATATGTGTTTGTCTTTGCTGAGTGTTGATCTCACCTCGTGATAGTTGTCGCTGTCTGACGTGTTGTTGAACGTACTATGAACGTGTTGAAGTTGTTTTTCGGTGGTGACAGCTCATCACCGTAGTGACGATCTGGTGACGGCTAAGATTGATGCTGTTGCTGCTGCCGCTGTAGAAGAAAAATCTATGAAAAAATAAAGTGGCGAAAAGTTGAAAAGTTACTCGAGTTGATGTTAGGCCCCATTTATCTACCTGTGTACGACAGAAGACGATTCCTAAGGTTTGCTGCTATGGATCAACCTGCGCACCCTCCAACGTCAATATGGACGTATGCCCGTGATGTTTACGATGCAATCTTCGCAAAACATGAAAGCGGCAAACATTAGTCGGCTGCGTGAGCCATAGAACAACGGCCATCTTGCTGATCTATTAGGTTAGAGGAATAGGACATCGCCGGATGGCTATGTAAAAACACACGATTCGTTGCATAAAGGTGCATTGCAGATATTGATATATATTTTTTAAGGAAAAAGAAACATTGAAAAAGGGCTTTTTCATTAGTGTAGAAAGTATTGTTGTTTTTAGTTAATCCGCCATTGGTACTTTATAAACCACTATAAGTAAATGTGGACAACATATATATAGATCTCTCAACGCAATAAAGCAGATCTTCTTCCCAGCTTCTAAGGGCAATTACTCGTTCTCTCTTTAATATGTAATACATTAATAATAGTCCTGCAGAATCCTTAGAATCTCCGTTGCTATGTCATGTTGAACGAAGGCTAACAAGGTGATTTATACCTTATTATAGGGACATTTCTAATCCAGTTTCTAAATTCTTCCGTATACGTAATACACGTATAATATAAGTCTCTAGAGTGTTATTGATCGATTTCGATCGTGTGCCCAATTGGATCTTATCGGAATTAATTGACGAACAATTGTTCGAGGTATTAACCCATTTGTGCCTTTTTAATCAGGTTATGTTTAACTCTTCCACCGTAACAGATTGCTTATCGTAGAGGTCGTAAGAAGCAGATAAAGTGTTGATCAATGAATGGAGTAAAACAAACAGGTTAAACATGGAACTCTGAGAGAAGATTCAATTAGACGCTTGTTTACCACAGCAATAGTGCCAGCTAACCATCTGTAAAATCAGCAACCGGTGGCGATAATATGGCTTTACCGGCCTGTGACGAGTAATACATTCGTTCTAACAAGGGCAGCACCGCAAAGACCGTTCTCAGCTAAAATACAATTCGAAAAATAAGCCTGCATTGCCCAATTCACAGTTTAGAATTCTGTATTATTCCCCGTTGCACTGATGTTTAGGAACGCCCTATACGAAAGAGCGCTATTATTAAACAACGCGGTATTTGTGTATGGGGGAATAATCATTATCATTTTAACAGATTGCTCAGAACACCAGCGTAGTCTAGCCGCGGCTAAAGGTGCTGCTTCCACGGCTATGGTTAGAGGACGACGTTTGCTGTAGATCGGCAGGAGAACAAAATGGGCCGGCAGCATCGCCCTGACAGACACAGAGTCACTCCTTTCGATTCGCCTAAGGGAGTCGGCCAAAGCCGGAACAGCGAGTTGAATCAAGAGAAGATGAGATACGAGATTGAACTACCTCCAAAGAGGGGTAACGAGATGGCCAAAGGGGTGTCATGTTACTGTTAGGCGAGGATTGGCCTGACGGAGGAAGAAGTGATGTTTCTGTCGTGCAGCCCAGGTCGTCTTTGAGGTGGATAAGGTCGAGCTCACTTAGGCCTGCTAGATCGGTCTCCCTTTGATAAATGCAGTTATTATTATACCGTGCATCAGTCTAGGTCGCAATACTTATCTCGCTAGAATATGAGATACGAGCTGAAATATCAGATTCACTCTCGGAGCCGGCACATACCATTTAGGTACGTTATACTACACTCTGCCAATAGATACACATATATGCCGGGACTGAATATTTAGACAATTGATTGATCCATTGCATTGCCTGCATAACTGGTGGGTCGTTCGTTCGAATAATCATTTATGTTGTCGTCTGTAAGCCAGCAGCTATAAATAAGCGGTTAGGGTTAGTCAAAGTTTGACTGAAGACAGAAATGAACATGGCGGCTTCTCGATGCTTATCTGTGTGTTTTGGAATAATATCTAACTTGTGCTTATGATATAACTGAGGTCGAGTTCTCAAATCTATCAAATTTATCTGAATATACAATATGATCTACCCTTTCTAAGGACACTTTGGATGTTTCTTAAAAAATTACACATTTTTTTTGCACAAATGTAAGTATATGCATATTTTCTCTCAGATTTCTGTTTCGGCTAATCAACTTATCAATCATATTAATCGTTCCTTATCTGTTATCCTAATAGTTTTATTTAAAAGGTCCATCTCGAACATAAGATAGACGCGAGTCATGTTGAGTCATTCAGGTTCCTTAATCCTGAGTCCAAAGCAAATCAGAGTTTAAAGGACTTGGTTACAAACGTGGTTGATATCTGACGATTGGAAAATATCTGGTACAGGCAGTTGTGGCTTTGAGCCAACTACTCAGCTTTGAATCAGCGTCTTCTTCCTACTTTTAGCAAGATAGAAAAGTCTGTTCCGCTTGGTTCCACCATTGCGCCACTCGACCCATATGCTGAACCCACCCCTATAATTTGTCCTGCGAGGAGGAGGAGGAGGAGGAGGAGGAGGAGGAGGAGGAGGAGGAGGAACCGTTACACAAGAGATATTCCTATCAATTGCCTTCACATGCAGAAAACGCAAAATTAATTGAAAGAACAAAATTATTTTCATTAAATTGTAACCTGACCCAACCTAAGGTTAATGAAACCTAATAGTATGCGAGAATTGAACAATATTGAAACGCATAATGTGTTATACGAGTAACTGAAATATGTATACACATTTAGTAGAGGTTAAGTTTTTTGCCTGGCATGAGCCTTATTCAAAGTAAAAATTTAATCAAAAACCAACTTCCATAAAAAACCTCCGTAATATCGTCAGCTTGTTTTTTAAGCAACCCATTATTCTGCCAGGTTTGTAAATGCAGGGTTTTATAGATGTTTTACGATATTTCAGAAACTATCCTATCGAAGTCAGTTTAGCGTGACCCCAAATTCATCTCGTCATGACCGCGCGTGTCTGTTTGCTACGTCTATTAAGCTCCTATATAGATCTGGCGTAAGATTCAGTCGGTGTTGTATCTATAGATGATTTTTCGAGTTTTATCATACATATATACTTTGACCTCGAATCAAAGGAGCCTACCACCGTAACCAATAATAGTGATGTCTGTTTCCATATATATTCACATGCCGACAATACTTCCTCTTAATGGGCCTCGTCAGACGGCGCATCCTAAATATATTTTCGTTGCCCAGTGTCGTCTCAGCCAGCGCATGTTCACGGCTGCTTTTTCCACCTGTAGTATTACTGGTGATGGCACCCGGCCATTTGCAATCCTTACTGCAGCAGCAGTAGGTGTTCTGTCTTGTGCTCACGTTGCTTTCCATTAGCGTTAGTTCCTAATAGCCTGCATGTTAGTATAAGGCCTGTCTCGCCCTAATCAGCTGGGCGTTGCCGGTTAGTCAGATTCGAGGTTTGCCTTTGCTACCTCCTGCTGTCTGTCCGCTTATGCCCTTCACTCTCGCAGTATTTTCTAGATTTCTGGCACTTGCATCCCCTGCTGCTTTGGCCTGCTTCTGCGTTTGCCCCTATTTTGCGCCCAAATGATCCATCCCAACTTGCTTCTGTATCGCTATTGCTTCTATGTCCTTTCTCTCAGTTGCTCTCGAGCCTTGTGTCCCCCGCCAGCTCGTTCTCTCTGCCTCCGCCTACGGTTATCTCTGACGGGCCGGTCTGCCCATTGCCTTCGTGGGTCTTCCTGATCTGTCCCCATTCTATTATTCTTTGTTCCTATTTTCCGTTCGTTCGGAATGTTGTTGTTGGCGCGGCCTGCCGTGCTGTCTCTCCCTAATAACCCGCGACTGAGTTACTTAACGAGCTGTTCCACTCAGACAGGGCCCACGGTAGCAGCAACGCCAGCGTAGACTGAAGGTCCGAGTGCCTGCTGCTGTTGTTGCTTCTGCTACTACTACACGCAGCTTAGTCGGTGCAGGGGATTCAAGGGAGTGCGGTTAACGCAGCCTTCCCTCGTGAGGCGTCTACGACCTACCTCACTAGGGTGACAGGGACTCAACATGGGCTATTGCTTAAGGGGTTTCTGCCGCAGAGATTCGGTGACAGTGGCCTTTTAGCCTCGAGATGACTAGTCTGCCAGTGCCCGCCACCCATTTTAGGGGTCCCTTGCCGAAATTGTGCGGAGAGCTACAAAGCCTGGCTCGCCTGCTGACTGACCGGCTCTAGCAGCCATGGCCTCTATTGCCTTCCTTGGTCAAGTGAGGCCGGGCGTCTGGCGCAGCAGCGTACGCGTGGTGCCCTGCCTCGGCAACCCACTCTGAGCAACCCGTGACTGGGCTCTTTGATGGAGGCAGCAGGTCGCCTTTGAACGGTCGGGTTCCCAAAGTCGTTACCCCACCAAAACCCCAGTTACCTCGATGCCTTACAATCTTCCCACTGGAAACCTCTTCTGTTCAGGGCTAACTCTCGTTGCTCAGCCTGCACTTCTACTGTTCGTTCGTCGACAGACCGACAGCCAGCCAGCGAGCAAAGATGGGAGAGCTAGCTTTCTCCGCGTGCTCCGCCAATGATTAGTGTACTAAAGTAACGCAAACTAAACCGCCATTGGCCGCTCATAATTGGCTATTGGCACAGGCTCCGCCTTGCGGGGTAGGCGGAGCCAATGACGAGACTGTTCACGCCGCCATGGCTGCTGCTGCTCCTGAGCAGGTCGAGATGCTCTGTCGGGTAACAGCGGCCAACGGCGAGACGACAGGCGAACCGAAGCGCCACGACGGCCATCAGCAGAGGAGAGCTCAGCAGCAGTAGCAGTGAGCGTAGACACGTAGCGCAGCTACTCCTGCCCAGAGCGGTAGTTCCCGGACCACTGAGCAGCTTCGTTTGGAAACGAGCGCCGGTCCAACGAATGCTGGGACACAACACTGGCTCTCTGAGCTATGCGAAAGGACTAGGCGCAGAGTTAAATAATGTTGAATATAGTATGAAATGGCCGTAGAGTTGTTGTAAGGAAAACCCAATTAAGTAATATAAGTCTAAACATCGCAAAAAGGCGGCTCACAAAAGCCGAACAACAAGGATTGCATCCTTGATCGTAACTGTGCAGTGTGTGTGTGTGTACATGTCAATTGTGTAACTTGTATAAGTGGGCTGGCTGGTGTAACAGGCGATGAGAGAGCTGGCCACGGGCTGGCCATACATAGGCATACACAGGTCGGCGTACACCTGGACATGCGCGAAAATAGTGTAATCATTGCTGTCCAAGAAGCTGTTCCTAAAGGGTTGGGCCTCGGGTAAGGCAAATAGGAATCCGATGTGAGGCCGGGCCAGATTTTGGACCTCTGTCAAAAGGAGGACACTACTGTATTTACTGAAACGCTGGAAAAAAGGAAGGCTCAGCAATAAAAGAGAACTATTCTGACGCCAAACTGACGGCATTGGGAATAGAGTCAAGCTGAATTAGGTCGTGACCGACGCCATGGGCGAAGACAAAGTGTTGCCTTTTTTGTGGACCTTCAAAATATACAATGCAACCACGTTGGATCTTGTCAGGAAATTAACCCATTGAGTTAACGATTGCCTAAACCTGAAAGAAATTCCCACAGCATCTAAGACAGCCATTTCGCGAAGGCAGAATAGATATTTAGACAACAAATAAGTTGATATCGGCCCCGACGGAGAGAATGAGAATCTCTCATTGCGAGAACGTATCCGCTACTGTTTAATTTTTGTGAATGTGGTGTATCAATTGTTCCTTATATCACGCACAATTCGCAACGCGAACTCCGAGCCCTCTACAAGTACTGCTGTTCCGTGGTCCCGAAAGGAATCAAAGTTACCAGTTAATGAGGTGAAAACACAGTCTAGTTGAAAATAGCGCTCGTCAAAAATCCCTCTTTTCATCTAACGAGTGCTCCCGCCTGCCATCAACGAACCCATGCCCTGGTAAAAAACACTGCGACCGATTCCCCGATCACCAGCTCGCTGGGTCAGCCGTCCTAAATGTGTTTCATTTAACTTCAATCTCACACACCCAATCGTTTCTGTTCACTACAACATTACCTGTTACTGACCCGACTTGCCAGGGCCGGTAATCTCCGTCGGCTCGTTTTACCAGCGCAATGTCTCTGTTGTGTTCAGGCGAACCCGATTCACCTATCCCTGTTACGGGAACGCTCCCAGTCGCCGGAACGACCACGGCCGCTGCGGGTATCGGCGGGCCTAAAACGCATTCATCATTTGCTATTCACCACCTGCTCGGACTCGGCCAGCAGCAGGCCACTCCTTCACCAAGTCCCGTGCCACCGCGAGCTTTTGCCTCGCCCGTCAGTACATCCTCGTATGGCTCGAGTCCGCCATATCCGTTCCCTGCTCCCCGCTCGCCGCCACTCTCGGCGCTCGATCAGGGAGCGCAGGCCCGGTTGTACTTCGGGGCCGCAGCGGCCGCGGCATTTATGCCAGCGGGCGCTTTCCTGAACCTCGCCAGTGCAGCGATAGGCCACGGAACGCATGCTGACACCGGCGCTAGTCCGTTCCACGACCTGTCAGCGATGGCGAGCGTCGGTGTCAATATGGCTGGGATTGGTGCGGGAATGGGACTTGGGATGAGCGGTGTGGGAGCTGCGGCAGCTCGCATCGACGCCACGAATCTCAGAGACGTTCGCGACGTTGGGAGCGTCAGTCCGGGATCTCTCGCCCAGCATCAGCACCATCATCAACATGGTAAGTAGACGCCTTATAAAAATGAAATCGAGGTCCCTCGACATTAGTTTAATCAGTCAAATCAGTTCAAGCTGGCATAGGTATAACTTTGATTTGATTCTTCGCCGTTGCATCGTCGTGTTTCGTGATATTTAATAGTTGCGTAAATGCTATGGAAGAACATGCTTATGGATAAACTGATAATACACTGAGAAGGTTTTTACAAGAAAATTATGTCATCAATCGAAGCTGGCGCTGATGGTCGACCTGAGAGTCGGGCCTAGCTGAGTACTTATAAACTTTGTGTTGTAGGTCCGTCATTAGGAAGGCTAGAGCGCTCGCTTAGGGAAATTTGAGTTTATTCCGGTAGTATTTGAATTTAACGAGGCAATGGCACTTTATCAAATGTTTATTACCATTTGGGTTGTTGATGTTTTTCGAAAATTTCTAAATACGAAGTACACGCAATAATAATAGCTACTTAATAATTCATTAATCGTACTTCTTCTATTCATTACTCAGGTGCTCCGCTAAATAAAACATGGGCACACAAAAATAACTCACTGGCTGGACGAGTTCAGTAGAAGATATACGTATTAATAAATCAGCTATCTTTCATATATAGCCATAGCTAACCTTGGTATCCTAGTAACTTATATCTTTGGTTTATCACTTTGAGTACTTACAGTAATAATAATGAGCGTGAATGTTTGTATCTTTCATTCTGAATAATTGTTTATTCAGGTATAACAGTTTTTTACAACGAATTCGGTTAGGCCTGACTAGCCGCATAAGCCTTTGTTCACGTCCTACAGTTTTTCTAGAGCGATAATAGGAAATTGCTATCGCTAAAGGTAGATTCGTTAATGCAGGATTAAGGCTCTCGTTCTATTCGGCATTTTTCAAAAATCGCTTCGCACACAGGCCATAATGGATACGCTGACTCGTACCCTACAAGTTTAGAGAAGGGATCGCATGTTTAACGTCAGTAATAACGTTTTAGTCCTAACCAAAACACTCACACTTTAGTATTTCAGAGATACTTTGAAGCGTGCCATCGTCTTTTTACATGTTTTGCGGCTTTTTTGAGGACTTCTATTAAAAATATTAGCTTTTAACAGAAACATCTGTCACCTTTGAACGGTTATTGATAGTTAAGTTTCTCACGATAATTCATGTGTGTTTACAAGTAACACCGTTGTAGTTATAGAGTCGGCTTATACATATGAGGACTCAACGCATCATATTAACAGAATAGTAACGTCTGTAAAACATTTCCTACACCAACTACCGACTGGAAAGAAAAAGCGGTTTCAAAACTTGGTAACTTTAACTTATACCAATATCGATTCTACTCTCCGTATGATGCATAGCATAGTTACATATCTATAACATGTGATATATTTGTGTCTATCATTTAGGCAGCTACTCGAATCGTGAATCAACTGAAACGTGTTTGGTCAAAGTCGTTTGTCCTTCCTAGGTCCAGTTTTCACCTATGGACACAACTAAGAAACAATATCTTGAATACGCCATAATAATCTTAAAAAAGTCCTAGTTTAATAAGAACAAACATAGCACGTGAACGACGGACATTGTTAGTTTTTTTTTTCTGTTTAGTTATGTTATTCCATTGTCGATTAGTTCAGAATTTTTTTTACCTATACTTTCTCTTTGAAAATTGTCGTATCTGCTATCATAATTAAGCCTTTATCCGCTAGAGCTCTTCTCGTTCTGAACTTCATATGCGATATGCGCTGTATCAGCCTGGCGTGTATACTATGCATGTAATAGATGCATTTTTCCTTAAAACCGAATTTAACTTACTTAGTTTCACGATAGACCTAGTTGTCTAGTGACAGTTTAAGTTGCCAATTTTTCAAATACGACTACAGTTACTGCTACTAGATACTATCTCTCAGAACTCGCTCTCTCCACTTGCCAATTAACCTCTAAATTGGCGTTTGCGCAATTGGGGGTAAATAAGCTCAACATAGGCCCCCAACGCTCCACCTCTTGTGGCCTGTTTTTCCATCGGAGACACACAGATGTACTGCATTCGATCATTCGATGGTCAGTACTATCTTTTCCTGCACTTTCTGCTCCCAAGTGGGCAAAAAACGATTAGGTACTTGACGAAGCTTACGCAGTACCAGCAAGTGCCGGGTAAGATCATCATTGTGATTGAATCGTAAATGCCATATCTACATTGTTGATCTCCGGAAACGCTTAGCGGATCTGATGAATAGGCAAAACAAGTGCTGATATGTAAGTACAGCGCTGCGTACCGCTACCGGTACGGACCAATACGATGTATGGCGGTAACTGTTATACATCAGTAGCTACTATATCTATATATGTGTAGGTGCTGCATATCTTCGTGATGGCGTAACGGTAACGTTTTTGTCTACTGAAGGACACGTGAGGTGGTCTAAATTCGAAAGCGGGCGTGGATAAACTTCGTTTTGGGCTGGGAGAGAGAGACTACTCGTCTGCAGCAACGCTTAACCTAGCGAGTACTGGGCGGGAAATTCGAAACGTTCATTTATTATGGAACGATAGTTGACTGCGAGCTGAGCCGTTGATTGGTAGCGAAACAAAAAGAGTGGCAAGGCAGCTTCGGAGTGCGCTGTCATCGCCAGCATTAGCGGGACCAGACGACGCTCCTGTGTGACGGACTATTTTTCCGCTAGTCCGGGCAGCGCCATCACTATCAGCTCGTCACAGCAAACAGCCGTCGTTACGTACAGTCCGGGCCATAACGGCCATTGTGCGCGCCAGACCCATCGTCACTAGCGGGAAGCAGTCACGGGAGAGGGTAGATGGGTAGTTTAGCCGACTAGTACGAGAGGGCGTAAGGCTAGACACAGATAGCGTACCCCGCATCGTCGTCATGGGGTGCTATATTGGAAGCTCGAGCTTTAGCTTCGCCTTAGCCTAGTGGTCGTTAAGGGCGAGCGGACTGAACGGTCGAACGAACGAATCATTTCAAAGAGGACGAGAGCAAGCTATGCTTCGACAGCAGCGAGCGACAGTAGGGGAAGGGGGCAGCAGATCGAAGGGGAGGCCAAGTAGGCCCTAATTTCGCCGTGGAGAAGGCGGAGCTTCTGGTAGCAACAGCAGCGGCGACGAACGGCAAAGTGAGGAGGCGGAGCCAGCGCAGAATAGGGAGAGAAAGCCCTGGCAATGGGGCCACTACGACATACTAGGCTGGCGCCTGGACCAGTCAGGCAGGGAACGATGCTCAAATAAATGGAAAAGAGATGGCAATGACGAGCTAGGCTGACTGGCTAACTGACTGACTGATTAACTGACTGAGAGACTTGCAAACTGACTGAGTAGGTGTAGCTAGAGTAAAGGGAAAAGCTATGACAGAGCTCCTTTCCCTTGCGACATTGCGATGCCTCGAAAGGCAAGGGCTCTTAAGACAGATCGAGTAACGTCGATTTGAAATAGTCTACCTTCTCAGAAAGACATAGATGGGCTGCAATAAGACGATGCGATTCCCAATGACAATATACGATAAGGAGGGATGGAAACCGAAAGTTATAAGAGGTGCGTTTTGAAGGTGGGTACAATTTAAGTAATTTAAAAATCAGACCGAGGTGCCATGGCTTACCCTATTGCTTTCCATTTAATATTAACGAGTTAGTGTATTTTATGCAATCGTATTATTTGGAAGCAATAAGAGTCCTATTTCAACAGATCCGTGGGTCTTTAATTGAGTTGGTTTTGCGCATTGAAGTTACGCTTGAAGATGTTATGTTTCGTCGTAAGCAACAAGTGCCAAATATGTTTCCTATGAGAAATTTGCAGATAGACGGGAGCTAAAGTATACCAGATAACGAGTAGTTAGAAAATGGGTGAATACGTTAAATGGTACTGGAGTGACTTAACTCTTCATCATAGCATCGTCTCTGCCATCTTTGTCACGTGTTCCTTTCTACCAATGTCTGAAACCTATGATGTTTTTATTAGCGGTAGCTATTCTAGACTCTCTAATATGTAGTTTTCCCTTCTACTCCCTAAGCTGTGCACTAATGCCCCCCTAATCAAATCCCCAATAGGAGCTAGCAGGCGGAAATTGACGGACGGGTTAATCGATGCGACTCTTCGAAGTAGTTACTCTGTTGCGATGAATCGGCAATTATTCTTCAGCCTTTCGCATCGAAAGATGGCGAATAGACAGCAGCACTCCTATGTGGTTCTGCATAATACCGGCACAAGCAATATAAATGACAAATAAAGCTGTTATCAAGGGCACCCTCATCAATATGTACTTGTAACTGAACGTCCCTACTGCAAGCGAACATTTTTCTGTAAAACGAAATGAGTTAGCAAATTATACTACGAGCAGAGCTGTCAAAGTAGGTTTGCTGCTATATGTCTGTGTGAAATTTCCACTGAATAAAACGAATAAGAAGAAATTATTTTACATCCGGAGATTTAAAATGTTGGTTCAGGGAAAACGGGAGACATGCTTATGACATTGCCCAGACTGCATCCTTCACAGGTTTGAAACAAAAAAAAATTTTAACCTGCGGCGGATCCTTAAACTTTACTCTTCATACATTGAGATACTTCGGATCTAAATCGTGAGGTATTACTTTAGGGACAAGTCAGAGAGAGGAAAACATGGCAGCTGGCAGCCCGATGAAGCCTGGGAACACCACGCTTACGCAACGGAATGTTAGTTCTGGTGCAGAAGACCATGTACTGCATATTCTGCATTGGTTGTTAGCTATCCAATCTGCTACGTCAGTGCCATAAGGAACCACGATGGCTGTACTCGTTGTGGACGACGAGATGTGCCGGATGTGGTGTTCGTTACGATGGTTGTGGTCGTTGCGATTACTGGATCAGGTGGGATGACACGCTGCAGAAATTTTTCATACAAAAAATCGCTTTGGCCTTCAGCATGAATCGAACCCATGCCGATATTGGCTAAACACAATTGAAAAAGCGCAATACTGACTAAGCCATCCTACTCAGCAGAAAATCGTATATACTATGTTTTACTGACGGCCACGTCTCTCAGTTAAAACCGATTTCGCCCACATTTGTGTCGGCGCTCGTTAATTTGTGACTAAAGCAATCGAGGTTTGGGCCTGTATAATAGCCTAGGTCAGACACGATCTGAGTAGCAGGTAACTCCGTCTATGGTAAGTATAACGGTAGATGATCATACATTCACTTCTTGTTCATACCACCGTCACCTGTAGATTTTCCCCAATCACCGCGAGGTGTGAATCATGGACAAGGTCATGGTCATGAATGCTTTCCATATCCTGAGGGGTAATCGTTGGCGAGTAAACGACGTCAAGCCTCGCGGCAATAGTTTGACGTTCAGACCTGGCGCGCGATCCTTCTCACAATGAGGTAGAGCATTTGGTCTTCTGTTGAAACGTATCCTTTCTACAAAAGAGGATGCTGTACAAGGAAATCATGTCACTTAAATTTAAAAGGATACGTGAAGATACGGAACGCAGTTCTGTGGTACGCTTGTTCTATTCCTTTCTACACACTTACCAACAAAGACACCTTTTCGTGCGTACCTCCGAACGGCTCTTCAAAACGAAGCAAACCCCACAAACGCATGATTTGCCAGATTGCTAATAAGAGAAACGTGATTCTAGCGTTAACGTGAGCCGAGCTGAACCAATCGCTTGCCGATGCTCAGACTAATGATGAATAAATCTTAAGGCTTTTGCCACCAGGACCTATAATTGACTAACGTCTTATATGAATACTCAACTTTCTCTTGACTAAAATACGAAGCCAAGTAGTGTTTTTGAAGCGCGTTGAGCCGAACGGACACTTCCTTCCTATTTTATTTCATAGCCTTTGTCTCAATGTCCAAGATCCTCGGCAGCAAAAACACCGTCCTTTTACTCGGGATAACAGAATGCATCAATTAGGCTCCCGTTGAACGGGCTAACATCGCACTGTCAAGAAACGCTGTTGTTCAATAACGTAGCAAATCGCTACTTTCTTACACAAACAAACATTACACTGAGCGACTGTGGATTGACGCTGTTTTTTTTCCATGCCTCATTGGGTGCTTCGGCTCGTACGAACCTCACTCGTCGTTCGGACTATCAATCCGATCGCTGTCGCTGTTGTCAATGGTTCATCACTGCGAGTACCGCAAGCAACATAGAACATAGCGACACCTCGCAGCACCCCACATAGGCATAGCGGCCCACCTAACAGATTTACGAACGCTATTCTATTCTCCATCATGCCCTTTACTTAACCCCGTCGTTATACGCCGTTGAGCAACTTGAATTGTTATTTTGTGTTTACAATTGAAAAGGCGCCACTACGCCGTCGTGTCCACAACGACTAGGGGATCAGCGTATAGCGTAGAGTTAGTTGATTGTTAGCGAAAACGCAACGTTTTGCATCAGCGACATACCGGCCGACCAAGCCAGACGTCGCCTTCAGACAGCGCTTTCGATTACGTCTTCCGTCCTCTCTGTTTATCTGTGTCACGATTATTCGCGTTGCTCAATGACAGGTCTGGCGGAACAGCAATAGGGCGGCCGGGGGTAAAATGAGAGGGACAAACAAGCGCTAAAGAACTCGCTCATAGTAGCAGCCTGGTGCAATAACGGTTATTTACTACTATTATTGCCGTTCCGCTGAAATGTTAGAGTGGCATTGATAACAGCCGTACTGCTCACAATGGTGAGGTAGCGTGGAATGGGTAGACAGCGCACGGTAGAACAGACTGGAGAAACATAAATGGTGTATAGGACCAGTCGGCCGTGACTGCCGACGAATACGACCTACAGCGATATTGCAGCGGTCGAAAGAAGACAGTCTGCGGTCGGTTATGGGCCAACGAGAGGAAAAGGGTCCGTACTGTTGTTGCGGAGTGGCACTTGATCAGCACCATGCCACTTTCTAAATACGTCTATTAGTAATGGTGTTGATGGCTTTTTCTGTCTGGCCGACCCTACTCACTTTCACAGCCAGTCGATTGTGGCAGCTAACGATCCTTCTGCCGCAACATGGCGTTCCTTCCAATGAACAGCGACAACATTTCTGTTTATATGCCTCGTTTCGAGATTGTACATAGCGAAATCGTCCAAGATCAATGCGGCCGGGAGTCACCTTTTTCAAAGCAAAGAAATAATAACAAACCAGACTATATGAAGGACATTCGTGTTGCAGCGTCACCGCCTGTAATCGTTCTTAAAAAACTAAACAGCACAACATAAAGTGCAGAATTTTATGTACGTCCTAGATCTGTAACCATCAGTACTCCTATGATAAATAATATTTCAAGCCGAAATATACCCGCATATGCACACATGTATGTAACTGTAAGCAAAACAAAAAGTAATTTTCAGTCGAAAACGAATAATTTCCAGATAATAATTATCCTTGCAGTTTACCGTTCCGTGTACCGCGTAGCTTTGGATGCTACTGGAAATGAACCCTATATATATATAGGACCATAAAGTGGCCACACTGCCTACGAGCACAAACATCCCACACAGTTCCCACTGTGAAACTGAGATCACGTAACACTACGGGAAATGACAGCACTAAGCCGCATTCAACCGATCCGTTCAGAGAGAACTTCCGATAAAAAAACAGTCTGTTTTTAAACCAAAACTTATCTTTCTGAATAGGATGCAGAATCTTCAATAGGCCCTGCCCCATTCCAGACAGAGCAAAGAAAGTATTCGATTCCGCACACTGAAGAGGTTTCTCAACCGGAATTTGGTTCGGCGATCGTTGGCTCGGAATGAAGACTCGAAGACAATAAAAGAGGATGATCGAGAGAAAAGCTAGTAGACGATAGTACGAATGTTTACCTACGTCCGCAAATGCATAACAAATTGGCTCTCATCCGGATGAAATCCACCAGATCTAGGCCGGGAAGAGAGTAGGTCTATGACAAAATATTTCTACAGGAACAATAATTGTTTATCAGCCTGCATCTATTCGCAGTCGTTCGCCAAATGTTGGCAGGTTTCCGCGAACACCTGGAAAGGGTCAGTTATTGAGCTGTTTCGTTCGAACATGACGTCCAGTGTCCTATTCGACCCCATGTTGTCTATAGTAATTAAAGCCGTCCCTAAACCCTCTCGCATGACGTTACCTAACGCGTCGAAGCAGCGTAATCCACCGTAATCCAGTATTTCTGCGTTATTAATTTGCTACCATCGCCACAGAACGACGCTAGATATCTTGGGGCATTTGGATCTGATCGGGCCAAACGTCGATCAGTAGGCGCTTCGATATTTTCAAACAGCGTTTACGTTTATAACGATAATCTTTTCGATACGAATCAATTAGATATCTACACATTTCATAGGCGACATTTTGAATTTTAACGGCGCGAACATTCGGTTACAGTCATTAAATACGCTAACTATTAGTATTGTTATATCGTTTCGAAGCAATAAATAGCGAAGTACGGGTAACAAAGCGATACGGACGGCGGTATTGATGATACCGTATAGATTATTTTACTGTTGGCCCAACTTCACCTGGTCGACTAAAGTCAGACCAGCCTGATCGACGAACAAAGCTTCTACGGCAGCTGTTTGTACTTAGCCACTACGGTCCCAGTTATTCTGGTCGGCGAAGAGATAATTCCTTCGAACATTCTCTAATTTCCATCTAGGCCCTCTGCATTATTTGACTTTGTTTTTTTGATCGTAGAAAATAGTTTACGGCGTGGAGCAACAATTGCTTCAAAGCTGGGTTTGGTAAACAAAAAACCGGCTTTTTTGTTCTGACTGTGACTCGTTTTTCGTCATACTTGAATTCAGGACGTCTCAGCGACAAGCCTGCCTTTGCCCCATCCTATTATATAGGCGCAAACATAATTAACAACAAATTAAAAAAGCAGAACTGTTAACTACTCGCAACAACGGAAAAGGATGAACGAAACGGGCCAAAACAAAAAAGGGTCTCACAGTACTCCTACTCTGAAAGGGTGATTTCCATCTGTCTATTTATCGTCCATCTTTGGCCATTTATAGTCTGATGTGGTCCGCGTTAAACACTCAAGGTGACTTAACCCACAGATGCATCATTAGGACAGAGAGAAGTCATCGATCTAATTGGCGCCAACTGAGGGCAGTCATCTGCGCCAGCATCGATACCCACAATAGGACGAAGACTCGGCGTCGAACCTCGCGCGGCCTATTTCCATATTGATGTTCAGTCCATGGTATAGACCAATTTCAGGTGACCCACTTCATTGGATAGCACGAGCACGTAGATTCTATTCAATTTGCTGAACAGTAGCAAATTTCGTCAGGATAACACTCTGTCATACAATCGCTAGATCACGGCGTACCATACCAGAATGCGATAGCGTGTGGGCGCTCATTAGAAGTCAAAGTGGACGCACACTATAGCTGATTGTACGACGTTCAAACGCTCGCAAGGTAACTCTGCGTAATAGATAGAAATTCTCTTAGTCGAATGGGTCGGTGACAGTGAAATGTACATTGCGAAATGTATATCAACAGTGTAAACGTAAAGTTAGTTGCCATTTAATAAACAGTGGAACTTGTTGTTTGTCACGCGTGGCCTGTGCGCATTAGCTGCTTTATTAAGTGAATATGAAAAGAGCGAATGGGTTTCAGGGATCCCATTGGTGTGGCATCCCATGTCGTGGTTAGTATATTAGGCCGAGTCCGGGGGGAGGGGGAGGGGGTGAAAAGGGTGTGGCATCTGGGAAACCGGAATGTTTCCACTACAGGTTTCGTTTCTGTAAGCGTTACAGGGCGAAACAAGGGCAGACTACAAACAATGTCCATGATACACCAACAATGTGTCATAGCTCGTACGGCTGACACAGCGAAGTCGAGTGTATCTGAGAGGCAGATAAATAACCTGCTAGGACCAATCCGGTGACAGGTCTGAGTATACGAGCCGAAGACGCGCCTCTGAGAGTGATACGCGGCCAAATTAATATTTACCACTTCCCTTTAGAGTGAGATACGCCATTCGGCAGGGCTTGTCGCTGCGCTGTACGAAATTAGCGTACTAATTTTTCTATCTAGCAGGACCACTTAGCAGAATCAAAATAGTGGATCGACGTTTACATAAGAAAATGGTAAAAAAATACTAAAAATCCAACTCATATTCTTTGTCTCTGGCTGTTAGTTGCGTCAAAGCACACGACCGCGTATAGTATGCCTGATTTACCGTTTCCCTCTTGGGTCGGACTGGCAGGAACTGAGCCCGATGCTGCAAATACCACTTCTTACTGGTCCTAGCGCTTCGTTCGATTGGTATATATACTCACGTGTAAATATGTTGACCCAGCGAGGCCTATTCTTTTATTTACGGTAGGCGGCCACGTTTGCGTCCGACGGCGCGTTGCCAAGTTACCGCCGCATTGCTGGTTCTTTAATCAGGGAATATTAGTTCCATATTCGTAGAAGTGTACAGTGGCAAAGGGTGTGTTCTTTGTGGACGCCATTTAACGAATAATATGGGACGACAAACAAGCAAAAAGAAATGAATCGTTTTAGATAATAAGCCTCCTACTAAGATTCGATTCGAACACAAAAATGTAGAGAGAAGCCTGGTCATGGAGGCAAAAACCGTAGATGATTGCAGGCCATTGCAGTTAGACCAGAAGAAGTCGTTGCACAGGTACGACACGTGGACGCATTTTTTTTTCTTATATTCATAAGGCGCAGTATCTAATACAATATCTATATAGGGTCGGTGCAGTAGCAATAGTACAATGTTATGCCTATAAGCTGGAAATATGCCTTACTATAGTAGAAAAACAGGTCACAATCCTGTTTGAATAAATTGATTGACTATGACCTATAATTTTGTAACGTGATGACTGTGTCTTACGGCCCAGCAAGAGATGCTCTTGCGAAGTTCAACTCTGTTGTTTATTGGCATCAATTGTAATTTTTCCTCTTACCAGCAGCCCTGGGTAGGAAGGCCTGAACAAACATCCATTAGATCACTGCCTTTCCAGTCGCCATCGCATCATGTGGCAGCGACGCATGGCATTGCTAACGAGACACACGTTCGGTGGCTTGCAATCAGCAGGCGGGGGCGGGGGCGGAGGCGGAGGCGGGGGCTACCGTCATGAATGACCCACATGACTTTTTGCCATCACAGGCACAGCAGTTTCTCTTTTCGCATAGCGGCTCTTCATAGGTCGCAAGAGTCTACTTGGAGCGTCAAGGGCTTAAGGTTGTTAAGTAGTTTAGAGGCCTGAGCGGGCGGGCGAACGCACGTGAAGCTTGTTCACGCAACCACATCTCCTCTATCTTAGTTCCTACTTCGATTACACACACCAGCCCAGGGGCGAGCTCTGCAAGAAGAAGAAGAAGAAGAAGAAGAAGATTACCCCAAAATCCGATTAACAAAGAACACCACTTCTACATAATTGAAAAAATAGACAACTCGATTTGTTACCGTGGCGCGGCGTCAGTAAGTCACAATAACGTACACTAAGGCCAGTGTCTCTACTGCATCGAATATAGAAAATGCGAAACAATTAGGCCGATTGAGAATTTCTGTTGGGTTTGAAAGTAGTAGAAAGCAGGATTCAAAGTTGACTCTTTGTCAGTCAGATATTACATTGAGCACTTGGTGAGCAATTAGTAAAATTAAATTAAAAACGAAAGGTTTTTATGCAAATTTGCCAATACCATTCATATTTATATATACATACACATAAACGACGGTGTTGGGCTACCAATGTTTGCGTACGTTTCACAGCTATAGCGGAGGCGTTATCACCGTGTCGACGTACTGTGTATGAGATGTAGAGTACTCGATTGTACGATACGCTCAGGAAATTGTTCGTATTACGAAAAATGTCGCTAGGCCTGCAGGATTCGCATGTAACTATAGGCGCACAATGAATGGCCTAACATAAATTGAAGGTCGTTCGTACCTTGTGTTCTTTTGAAGATAATTTACGTTGTTATTATTATTATTATTAAGCTTGTCCTGTGTTAGGAAACATCAGATATCTGAATTGGGGCAATTTCAAAGGAACTAATATGTCGAATTGACCGCGCCGCCCTCTTTACCTTGCCGCCGTAAGTTCGGATTTTTATCCGACCAACTTATATCTATGTCGTAGTATTGTTTACTAGAAGAATACATAAGTTTATTTATAATTTTATTCGAAAAAAGTCGAAATTTAACTTAGGGCCTACAAGCCGTTTGAGAAAGTAACGCTTTACATATCTTATTCGATTTTCGTGATTATATCAGTGACTCGTAATAATAATAATGTGCTATATCTGTTTAGGGGCTTGTTATGTCTAGTAAGGCGGAACGAACATACTTGCAAAAGTAAGCTCGTCAAACGACTTGAAAGTCTTTGCTATTTAGAGTGCGTTCGGTGCATAATGATGCCTGTAACCGCTGCGGCCTGCCACTGTGCAAGGCGCCGGCCATGTGGTTCCAAAGATATTGTGAAGGCCGTCTCCGTTCTTCGAAAGGAACCCCCTGAGACCGTAACATTAAACCTGATTAAAACAAGCTCTGCTTTTATCATGACTATGTATAGCGTGTTTAGCATGTGTATCTGTGGAACGCGTCTCGCAGATTCACTGCCGAAGCCATTCCACCTTCAAGAGCTGCCGAACGCAAGGACGGACACATAGCACAAATTCGAATAAAAGGTTTACCTACTGCAATTCGCATTATTGTGTCCTGACTATGAATGTGCTGCTGCTGTATGGGGACAAAGGCGTGGCTAGCATCGACTACCTTCTGGACTACGAAATTGCTGTGTATATCTGCGGTCTTTGATGGCTTCAGAAATTGACGACCTCTCCTTAAACGGCCTACCGCACCTTCCTTTCCTGTGACTATTTCCTGCAGCGACAACAGCATCAGATTTGAAAAATACACGCGTGCCTCTCTCCTCTTTTCTCCCTAGCTTCAGCGGCTCGTGGTGCCTAAATAAATAAACTAACTCTGCTCCATCAGTTCTGATTCTAAGTAGTTTGATGTGCAACATAACTTAAAGATGTCTTGTACACATGGCGACAACGAGTGCACATTTCATGATTACAGGGTACGCTGATATCGGCGGCATGACACCACTAACCAAGAACCCAAGCGATCTTTGTTACGGTCAAAGAAAAATTGTCGCATTCGTAGTTGTGTGGCATGATGTGCTTCACCGAGCGCTTCGATTTCTGCTGAGCTACTTGCCCACTTACACTGACGTCGGATTCTCCCACTAGTTCTCTCTATAGACATATGTATGTCGCGTCATGCATATATATATATATATATATACATGTCAGTGTCGACTGCCGTGTGTGTGTGTATATATGAGTTTCGTAAGTTCGATTTGCCTCTGGTTCTCCATGTCTATGACGAGCATTTTGTTGCCCTGTCCCATTTTCGGCGGCCTCTAGCTAGCAGCGAGGCGCGGCTTCAACCATTTGCTGCTCCTTAGTCCGCACCATACATGCACACTGACTCCTCGGTGGCGTGTGTACTCCAATATGTATTGTCATTACATGCATATAGAATAATAATAATTGTATGTACATGTAGAATGATGCTGCCATCATCCGAGTCTGAAACAGCCGAGGGCAGAAAAAGCAAATGATCAGCTTTATACGGCTTTATCTCCTTGTTATTCTTACAGTTGTTGTAGCTATTCTGCGCGAAAAATTTGCACTACTGCTTATGTCGACTACGCAGTTCAGCGGATGCTTGCAAACCCTAGATGACCCCCCCCCCCCGACTTCAGCTGCCTCGTAGGACGCTTGTGGAACCGCGCAGTCAGGCACAAAGCGATTTCTGTCTGGCAATAGCAGTACCGATAGTAGAAAAAGTAGCACGAGCAATTCACAGGATAATAGCGACAGTTGGAAGGTTTTAACAGCGACGACGACAACGAAGATGGCAGCCGGATAACTAAACCAGCACAATCTAGAAACGAGAATGCGAGAGAAACTGATGAGAAAGACTTGCAACAGGAGAGCCATAATTGCTATACAAAGACCCCATGGAACGAGTACAATACGGGGGGTGTCGGACCCGACCTACCCGCCTATTCTGGCCGGTAGACAGTAAAGAACAAGAGGAGGCTGAGAACTGTGATGTAGTGTCGTTTCTGTTCGTCTCACTGTGCTTCTTGAAGCACAGGCTTGACACAGGCAACATGGACTAGAGCGGCTATCTTAATACGACAATGTCGTGCCGATACACGAACCAGAAATAAGCAACTCAGCAAGCCAGTGATAAAGATCGACACATAGAGAACAAACCGGGGGGTCGCCGTGTTGTTGAGGTGTGATAGCTAGTGTCCTGTACTAAGTTTTTGCACACGGTACCGGCAGCATTGTCAATGCTATCCAATGAACGAGCCAGACGAAGCAACAAGCATGGCTTGACAGACTCGGGTGTTGATAGTGATTGAAGGAACGTTCAGTGGCCGATGTCTGTCGACTCCATTGGGTAGAGTTTTGATTGGATTTGAATGGAGATGACATCAAACAGCAAACGCCATTGACGGACCAGCCAGTTGGACTCTCAAGCCCGAAAAGGCCCAAGTCGTTTTCTCTAGTTCTTGTCGAAACAAGCAGTTCTGTAACAGCGGCGCCACCGTTACTGCTGCGTTGGGTTACCTGCTCCCAATGATTGCTAGGAGAGATAATCGTTCCATCTTACTGTCACTGAAGTTAGTTGGCGGAAGGGAATAAGGGGATCGGAGAAGTCGAGAGCGGCAGCTGTGTTAGGATGACGAAAAAGAGTACGCAGGGATCAGGATAGTCACACCAACAATTCTAATAACATTAACAACGTACTAACGAGAGGCGGATATTTTAGCTTGCCCATAAGGAACGATGCCTCTCAAATCGAAGACTAAAAAGGCTCAATGTGTTGATACGAAAAAGAGGGCAAATACAATTTGGGCCTCTGCATACACACAGAGAATACGAACAGACAAATAAATCTAGCCAGTATAATTCGACTCAGAGAAATGCTGTTGACCAGAGGTTCAGTTTATTCATTATTTCGTTTATTACTAACTTTTATTATTATCAACTAAATAATAGAAGTAGCAAATATGATGTTAGTACTATTATCCAATCCAGCCATTGGCATCGGTTTATAGAGAGAAGAGGAAAGTTAAGCGTTGCTAAATATTATTCAGATCTGTGGCAAGCGTATGCCCTATTATCTTGAACGCATATAATAAATATATATCATTTCACGTCCATTCTGATCTGTTCTGTTGTTATTATATTTTGTAAAGTATACACAGTTTATCTAGTTGAAGAAGGCCAACTTGTTAAAATTTTCTATACGTATTTTTACTTCACACTCAACGTGGGCATGCTGTGTACATTGACTAAGTTTCGATTCGGGTGTGTAACCTTCGTTGCCAACTGTATACTACCTCACAGACATACCTTTCATGCAATTACTTATTTAGATACTCTAAATAACGACCTCCCACTCGACTTATTTATTCTTTGTCTTCAAGTAACTTACTGCCAGCCTCTATAATTTTGTCGCCTTTACGAACAACAGCTGGCAGTTAAAACATCTGAGGCTGAAGTTACAAGTTGGAAGAGGCTGACTGCAGTAAACCTCGGGCTTGATAGCACAGCGCCCACTTTCATGATTTCTGTTTGCCCAAGCCCAACCGCCTCAGATTTTAGCCAGATACAGAATGTGGGCTTATGAGCCTATATGATGTTGATTGGAGCAAATGTGGTTGATCGGAAGGACATTGTCATCGCGCTAGACGCTATTAATATTTTTAGGATCATCTATATGTAGCTGCTGGGCTATACGAAGCATTGCCGTAGCTAAGTTTTATATAGGGTTCATTCAGCAAACGTTTCGAACGTTAGTACCTATGTTCCGTAGAAAGTAATTTTCTATTCTACACTATAACTACGTCCACTGGTTCAGTGAATCTGTTCTAGCAGGTTGACTAAATCCGCTTGGCCAAAATAACTACTCTTTTAAGCTACATTTTTCTCATTTACTGAATTACGTCTTCTAATCATATGATGAGTCAATGTTAAATCTACAGGACATCTTTACTTCCGCTCCGAGCGTTCCCTCTTGGGCGTACGGTATTACCTCTGCTCGCAGGAGCAGATAGCGCTTGTAAACCTTGAACGATGAACGGACGTCAAATATACGGTGCTATACGGTCAGAAACGTCTGCCTGAGAGGCAATGACACGACTTGACGCCGAAAAGCCCTTCTTCATCAACGCTTCGCTCACTCGTCCGCATCGCATATCGCTGCTATATCTACCTTGTTGATGGCAAACGGGTCCGTATAGCTCTTACTGCTGTTCCTGCTATTATTAGTAGATGAAACTGTAATTTCTAGTTGTCTACATATGTCGTTAAGGCTATTTTTCCTTACATTCCACTATGGCAAGCACGCCGCTGGTACTGCTGCTACGACGGCTGGCAGCATCAGGTAGATAATGCTAGAAAAATCTAGTCGATTTTAAATATTGACAATTGTCAAGCGCTGCTAGTTGGTGTCCAGTCACCCTCATCAGAATATGATGTAGACCAATCGCTTACTAACTTTCTTTGGCAAAGTTGTTTCAATAAAAAGTGATATACGAAGTAAGGTAACTAAGATGCTCGAACCCGAACGCTGAATATTCAATCCTGATAACCCTTCGTGTAGTACTGCACTACATCGGAATCGTTATTATAGCATGGTCATGCTAGTGGTTGTGTGGCAAAAAAAAAAAAAAAACTACTAGTGAAACATTTATCTCTGTATTTCTTTAAAATAATTCACTAGAGTACAAATACTGTATATCTGGCAGATAATATAGAATGCACTCGGTTTCAATGTTCAGTGGGCGTCATTCGGACGAACTAACTAAAAAAAACAGAGTATTATTACATCATGAAGCAAATCTTGATGTCACCGAACACTATAACATTGTAATACTTGTCTGTCTAGAGGGAAAAGTTTCAAACCGCCACTTTGCCGCTGGCAACGCGGACGATTACAAACCGCTGTTACCCTGAGAGGCGAAGGGGACCCGACCGTAGGGGTATTAGTCGTGTCCTGTGCGTACTTGCCCTTTAAGAGAATAAAATGCGTTTCGTTTCTCTATGTGGCATCCCTCTGTAAGAGGACACTGCGGCAGTACCCGAAAGAGCGACAGTTGAAGTAGACCCAGCGTGGACGCTGTTCTGTTCGGGTCCTGAGTTTCAAAGGAGAAGAGCGCAACTTGAGTCCTTCGGGAAGACGCATCCTATGAAACTCTGATAGTCGTTCTTGCTCTATCTGTTCGCTGCGTTTTTGACCATTTTTCTTCCTTCTTGAAGGACTGCGCGTTTTCATGAATTTCGAGTTTCCGCACGTGCTGCTTGCTACCAGGCGGGAAGAAGCTATTAGCCTTCCTGCTGTCTATACGAACCAATAGAAATTATCGACAATGGGTCCACCTAGAACACAGTGCAATCATCTTGGGTTAGGCGCGGCCCAAAGCTTTTTGCATGGTGCAAATTGCAGTATTTACCGAAACTGTGTCATCAAATCTTTTATATCAGTTCGTCAATTGTTATACATCAACCGACAACAGAGTTTAGATCGACCCTTAAACTAATAGACATCTACTTCTTCAATGAACTGCAATGTAGCCTTATCTGTATTTGGCAAGATTTCAGCTGTTTAATGGATACTTTTAATGAATGAGACCACGGCTGTGGTCTTTGTCGATTGAAAGCGCCCCCGGAACACCTAAAACACCACTCTCAAGCCCCACGACCGACGTGACAGTTTTAGGTTGTTTATTTTAATCAGCAATATCAACTCTTACATTAAGATTGATTTAGCGGTTCGGATCGCGTTTTGGACAGGAGAAACACGGAACATATGGCTGTATGTCTGCCTATTATGGTCTGTCGATGCTGTCTACAGCCGTGTAAAAATTTTGACGAATGTAGCATTTCGCCAAGACTAACTACGGCTTCAGTGGGGTTTACACGCGGGGGTAATCTCCCCGACAGCACAAAGACGACATGCAGATCTTAAATGTGTTGCGACAGTCCATCTTTCAGCGAGGCCTTTAGTTTAAATCACACATGCAACGATGGTTGCCATCTTTTGAGGCCTCTCGACGATTTAAACGAATCCTGAAAGTGCGCACGACCGGGCAAATTTTGTAAGGAACCACTGTTCCTTATTCTCTCAAGGTTCAATTCTATTTTGCTGAATATTTAGTTTAGCCTGAAATTTTTCGGTTGCATATAATTGCTTTTTGGGCTGGCTACCCAAGACAATGTCCTACTTTAGATGAATTAGGCTCCCCTATAATTACAAGCAATTGATTTAAATTCAATAACGATAACAAATCTAATTTCGGGGTCGACTTTTAACATTGACATCGTGCAGGGAGGGGCCAATTGAGCTACATTTAGTTGATACTGGACAAATGGCCAGTAGGGCATTGCCTGCGTTTACGGGCGCCTAGTACAGGTATGCACCTATAGTAAACGCATCCATAAGAGAAAATACGACTCTAGGCAAGTGATTTACTTAAGTTAAAGTCACTTTGTACAATGTCGCACACAAAGCCAACAACGTTCTGATGAATTTATAAAACTGAGCTTGCGCCCTGAACACGGATAGCTGAAGTATACACAACAGTAATTAAATAACACAAAAGGCCACTTAGTTTACAATGCGTGCTAGTGATGCGTAATTAAGTACTGCGGCCTGTCCTAGACATAGTCTAGGAAAGGTTTCCTTTTTACCCGCAGTGGTAACGCACTGGACCTATCGATGGTCATTATACGTATCATCAATGTATTTTACTATGTATCCGCTCGCAAAACACAGGTACATCATAACATTGAGAAATCGGAAGATTTCACCTGCGGACGCCGTTGCACTACATCGTCGACCCAGCCCCAAAAGATAACGTGTTTACGAGTTAATTAGCTATCTGTTTATGAAGGTACGACGATTAAGGTGAGAACAAATCATGCACTTCAGTAGCTATCAGCATCCACCATATCTGTACATACAAATACTGTCGGAACTTGGGCTATGCTCATCTGTACATTGATCTTCGGTAACGTGGCAACACGATCCAAGTGGTAACTCTTAGATGTCATTTAAAGTTCAATGATCTTGTTTACATATATCAAAAGCCAGTTGCCATGATATTTCGATGTTGACCAAACTATACGGTGAAGATTGTTTGCCTCTGCCAACGTGTGAGTGTGTGTATATTACAGTATATATATATATATATATATATATATATATATATATAGAGAGAGAGAGAGAGACGAAAGCATACATGGGCATAGCGTTATCTGTGCGTGTAGTTATTCTATATGAGTCTTGTTTTTCTTTTCCTTCCTCTCAAACCATCCCCTCGTTAACCCCAATCCGAAGAGGACCGTGTTTCGTTCCTTGCGAACAGAAGAAATTTCAATTTTCTTCTGTTTAAATGCAGCGGCTACAGGCGACCCTACTTGGCAGCTGTCGCCCCCAACGGCTCTCTCTCTCTCCGACGGTATAACAGTGCTGCGACTACGCTCACGTTGAACTAGCTGTGCTTTGCGAGTTGTCCAACGAGTTTTCGCTTCATTCCGTTCGCTGTGCTATGCGAGGAGCGCCGGCAACCCAGCCGATTGTTTCCGAATACCTCTATTTCTTCAACAGTCTTAGGAGATAGATCCTGAGGGCTACCTCTGTGAATAAGCATGGCACGGGGCGTTCGCTTCAAAGTGTTTCGGCGCACCGTTCTGCGCTGGCAGGCTTGTGTACCCGTGCGCCGCAGGGGTGTGTGTGTATGTACATGTTTGGAGGAGGAGCTTATGGCCGAGGCAGCCGAGATAGAAGACGGTAAGGATGGATATGGGAGGCAAGGGGGGTAAAAACCCCCTGGTTCTGTATTTCGATTAGAGACGCAAATAAAGGTTCTAGCTGTCAGCTCGACTCCCGTTTCAGTATATTCTCATCGGCGAGACGGCCTGCGACCGTCTCGGCACGGACAAAAAAAGGTTATATTCCTACAGTTCAAGACCACTCCGACGGGGGGATCTTCCAATAGTGTTTGTGTCTTATTTGTGTGTGGATATGTTGCTTCGACAACTTATAAAATGAAAATTCCTTGTCGTTTTTGTCTGTAGCATTTGTTAGAGTGCTGGCAATGATAAAACTAGGTATCACTGCCAAGGAGCCCGCCACAATGACGACAACAACAACAGCAACGATAATAACAAGTGATAATTTTCATTATACAGTTCGCATCACACGTAAAGCTATCGGGGGAGATAACGCTCCAGCACCCGTGCAGTCTCCGAATGAAATTAAAAAGAGGTGACGGAGCAAGATGAAAGGCTCGCATTGCAATATTTGCTGAGGTTTATGATGATATGGATATAGGTGGAACGGAACAGTATTTGTAAAAGGAAGAATCATGACGAATGTCGTTTCTATGTCTTCAGAAGATTGCATCATCATTGGCAGTGTGCGCCGCAACGAAACAGCCCAGTGTTTTCTGAGGTCTGGTAGATAACCTCGTTTGTTTCTATATGATATCTTGTATAAAAGCAATAAAATCGGAAAGCGTAAACGCCATTTTTTCGGCTACTGGTTTCCACCGATGATATATCGGCACTAAAGTGGAATGTACGTGACCGGTTCCGATAGTAATAATGAATCTTTTTACTTGAGCGATTTTTCAGTGGGCATTACAAACGATTAACTTGTTCCTTGTGAGACGTTTGTCGAAGACGACGTATTCGTTGCACTATATCCCTCACTTAACAAAACACCTCAATGCTTACACGTTTTGGATTTGCTAATGTCGCTCCGAGAATACCCCAGAGACCAGCTTCCCGACGACAGTTCTACTGAAACTAGAGCACCTATAATATACTATACGATCCATTTGGCATTCACCCAAACCCATTCACCATGGCTGAATCCATTAAAATAGTAAAATCTTACCATGTTTACAATGACGGCAACTTATGTGCTCAATGAACACAAAAAACGTATAGTAAGGCATACGTTGTAATTAATTCCGTATCCAAAATTCAAACAAATGAGAAGCGATCACTAGCGTTTTTCTAAGCTAACGTTCTCTCCTCGAAATTTGTTTCCCGGATGGCCGCTCAATAGCACAGTACTCTGCCATCGCTCATTTAATATAGGCGATTTCGTTGTTCTTTAGCCGCGCATTGGTTCTTCAGAGTTCTCAGTCGCCCTTCTGATCTGGTCAACTTCCTAGCAGTTGATCTCGTTTCATCGGCCGTTTCTTATTTTGTCCTTGATCATTAGACCATGCCACTCAGTAACGAAGATATAGTAACGGCATTTATTTGGAAATTTACCACTAGTGACGTTCTGTGAGCTCCTGTTTCATCAACTACATCCCGTCTCCACACTGGCGCTTCTCTCATAGCTGGGTTCGACGTTTAGCCTCGATAGCTTGAGTTGCTTTCCTCTCTGCTATCTTTCTCTTTTAGGTTCGCTCGTTTGAGGTACATTGGATATTTGCCCTTGTCTTAACCCATATCGGCAAGCTCCATCGACGGGTGGCAGGGTGATTCCGCCGAACGAAGAGATTTGGGCGAAAAAAAGAGGTCTGCGAAAGTAATCGACTTTGAACTATTGCCAGGGTAAGTGGGCAGTGTTCTTCCTCCATTTTCCTACAATCATCATCCGGATCTTTCTCATCGTCGTCGTTGGTGGTAGCCAGGGTCGGGGGTACCGCGCCCGTTTTGGCGGTGCAACCCATAGTCGGCCATAGCTTCATTTGCTCCCGATTCTCCTTCATGGTCTTTCGCCCACTCCACCGGCGGTGCCAGGGCTGAACCACGTTGGCGGTCGTAGTAATCGCGATGGCTGACGTTGTGGCTAAATTGAGTTAAATTTTCATCAGGGTCGGTTTCCGCCGCTACAACCAATGACACTATCACCACTATCACCAGAACCGCTCTACTTCGTTTCAGTCGACCTCTCAGTCATACACAGGCTTCAGTCGGCGCTTGTTCTTGTTTAACTGCCTCACTTGCTATTACGCAGTAGCAACAGTAGCAGCAGCAGTAGCAGCAAAATCCGGTCAGGGACGTGGTTTAATCTTATCGCGTCGTCACTGGATGCGTTTTTGGCTCATTTCGTCTGTCTTGGCCGATTCCTTATCCTTGTTCGAACCTTTTCATTATGTACCGTGGTTCGCTACTTAATCATTGGCCGGCGGCTGCGGACCGGCATACTTCGTGGCGACGGCGATACTAAGTCTCTTCATGCCCATTCATTCATATATATAGTTTAGATACATTTATGCACATACATAATAGTAAATGCATCGATGGACATGGTTTCGCATCGAGGACTATTGCACAGCGCTTGGTCGCTAGGCGTTTCGGTCCTGTTCGTTGCCTGGTAAGGACGAAAGAACTGTGATGAACAACAGGTCAGAATGACAATGCCAATGGTTGTTGACGTTTGAGCAAGACTCTTTCCATCACAGTTCAGCCAGTTAGACGATGAGCTGAAAACTAAGAAAACTAAAACCTCTCCAGAGCCTTACTACCCTAAAGAGTGGCCTCTCTATCTACGCAGACAAGGAAGTAGGGCCTGCGAAGCAAGTACAACTGTGTGTTACACAGACGAGAGATTGGCGGGTGCCGTTATTGAGTTAGAGCTACGACTAAGGGAAGGCAGGAGTTTACTGACCAGGAATCAACCGGGCTAACCTAGGACAAGCACCTAACAGAAACTAGAGCTATGCACTGACTTCGTCAGCCTATTCTAAGCGAGACCAAGACTCTCTTTAGCGGCAACTTACTCTGCATATAATGTAACTATTAGAACGGTTAGTATTCAGTGAGAGAAATGGCTGAGATCCCTACATCGATCAGATAACAAGCGTGCCACGAAACCGTAAACGTCGACAGAAAAATGGAACAATTGCTATTAGCTTGTAATTTTCCTTTAAGTATGTGCAGCTTATGTGTTTGCGACTCATGTAATAGGTATAGAAGAATGGCAGGGAAAAAATTATATATATATGCATAACTTGAATGGTGAGTGAACTTTACGTTGGAGGGACGCGGGCACACATTAGAGACGCTTAGTAATTAGCGGTCACTGAAATGGCTGCATAACAATTTATCGATTTAAAAAATGTAGTAGTGTTTATTTTTGGTTTGGTGTTTCCTGTCGGCCTACTATCGGTCTTTCTGTATTTTGTTATACCGTTAGGCTAAATTAGCCTTGATGTAACCTGTGGATAGCTGAGTAACGCTCTAAGACTTACGGCGACGAATCTACGTAACAGCCTGTAGAATGAGAAAGTACGACTATGTAATACATGAGACTATGAGTACTATATGTAGATTCTATTTACTGATTACTCATTCTGTAGTTGTCCAAAAGGTAGATAGCCCGGCTGAGCCCACTTTTTTGGCAATACAGGAATTTCGCTGAGAACGAAAGCTCTCGTTCGATGATTCGCAGGAAGGCAACGTTCACTCGCGACCCGGGTTTAGCAGTTGCAGTAGTCAGCAGCCGTAAGACTCTAACTTGGCGCCCGCTCTTTCCTGCTAGGTCTGTGTATGTGCAGCTTCTGTTCACTAGAGATGCACCATCGTGCAAAGTGAATAGCATGTTACATAGCTTGTCATATAGTTCGATGACGAATAAAGGCGTTAACAGCACGCGAAAGAAAAAAGGCCATTGGAAAATCAGCTCAACGACGGGCAGACGTCATAGAAAAGGAAGGAGGGAAGATACCGCCACGGGTACCGCGACGCGGTTCCAGGCGGCTCCAAGGAAAGCTAGGGCAGGTAACGTCACGCAGGGGCTTGTAGCAGGTTGCTTCCATTCAAGATAGCTTATCCGGGATGATCCGGATGATTGAGGTTTCATAGGCTTGGAGGGTGATGAATGTACGGGGTGAGGGGTGTTGGGATTCAAAGCCTCTCGCGTGATGGAACAGGCGAAGCTAGAAAACCCTTGTTTCCCCGACCACAACAAGATATTGGGGCTTGCTGAAAAGAGCTCGCTTACGAGCTTAACCTAATATTATAGAAATGAGTAGCTGCTACAGGTTCATTCATGATAAGTGATGTGGTATACATAAGCGTCGAGTAGGCATCGTTTTTGATGATGACTCGACAGACTTCCACATGTGCGTCGGGGCTACTAGATACATCTGTATTTTTGTCGGTCTTCGTAACGTTAAGTTCGTTTATGCAATGAATACAGCAAATAAGCACAGAGCAAGAAAGACGGGTATAAAACTGGTGTGATTACGTGACTCGGTCGCCACGCAATTTGGGTGGTCGGGGGAGAAGGGCACTGTTTCGCTCTTATGTCGCTGCATGGACCTGTAACGTCATTCGGCATCAAAAGCAAACTTATTTAGAGTTAGAAAAAATACAGGCAGGAAAAAACGATACTGCGCTCAACCGACTACAAATTGACATGAGTCACTTCAAAATGCTCGAGGATTTTGGGTGGCTACTTCATGGAGTAGCTCTAAGAGCAGACACAATCTTGTACAAAGCGAATTCTCACTCAGAAGTCAAATGTAGAAATTTAACTTTAAGTTCAATACATCAGACAATCGAAATGCAGAATTAGTTAAAAATACACGTGTGTGCTTTGAATTTTTTTAATTTACGAAAAATTACTGCTTGAAAACTTGACCAAAGGGCAATAGAAAAGGGAATAGCATTAAAGCTTCTCTAGGCTGCAGTAAAAGCTCCGGTGGCTGATAAAGTAAAAATAGCCAATTTTCTCTAATACGTTCGTTCTTATTCTATACAAGCCTAGGTACGGGGCTTGTCATACCGTTTTACTAACTACCAACGTATCCTTACTCTTTCAATTGTTTTACATAACTCGGAATTAGAAAAAATACTAGTTTACACATCTTTTCCTTTTAAAATTTTAGCCAGCCTTGCTAATAGCCATTTTATTATTATTACTATTATCATTCATGTAACGTCAGCTTGTTTTTAGCTATAGTTTCTGATTGAATCATGCGAGTAGGCGAAAATCTGGACCACCCAGAGATTTGTTTAACTTTATAGTGTTCGGTTACAGCTTGAATGTCTAGTAGCCGCGTCCTGAAGCAGCAGTCACTGACTGAACGCTGTTGGTGCTTGCTTTTTCTTTGACCTTTGCCGACATCATCTGGCCTAAATAGGTTTTAGGCCTCTAATAATCATTTCACCCCATTAGATAGCGCCTCCATCGCTCTGACGAGCGTTCTGGCACCCAGTTTTTCGTTAGTACGCCGTTGGTACGCAACGGCAGTGAATAATAAGCTAGAAGAACGAACGATATCTGAGAATGGCGAGCATGTAATAGCAGCGGCAGCAAGATAGTCAAAGCGTGTCCTTCCTCCCCATGTATGCTCGTGAACGCCCGTCACTTTGAACTATCTGACGCAATCAAGTAGAACGGAATAGTGGCAACCAGCTATAGCTCCGTAGTAATTCAACTTCATTCGCGAACTTCACGACACCATTTTAGGCCCAGAAGGCCATCAGCTCGCTACCTGCTGCTCTGTGTTAGCCATTTACAGGAACAATTACAGCCTAGCCGAGACAATAGTTATGCTTAAAGATATTACTGTGAAGACTGATTAGAGATCGGCTGCTTCCGGTTGAATTTTAACAAACAGTATTGGCATTTTTCTTGCTGCTTACTAAGGTCAGGATGCCAAATATTAAGTACACGAAGTGGGCAGTGTGATAGTTTGATCGAAGACTTCGGCTTCTTTTTTCTTGATGCGGGTAGTATCTTCTTTGCGTTTTGTATCACCTACTAATATGCATAAACATCGTTAACTAGCCGCGTGAGTTCGAAGCGCTAGTTATCTTCGGAGTGCGTGTATGTGCGCGCACCATGTTGCTCCAGATCTCTGGGTGTCGGTTATAGATTTGTCGGGGACCACCCGGCGAAGTGTTAAGTCACACCGTAACTGGTAAATCAAAGAGAAAAGACTCGGTGGAACACGGGCTGCTTTGTCTATGTCTGGTCTACTATAGTTCAATGTATCCCACTGACTAACAGCTAGAGACAATGAAAGTCTTTGAAGCTCTTCAACATCGAGAACTGGGCAGAACGCGATCCTCCAAGACGACGCAGAGAAGACTCGTGAGGTTAGCAAGGCACGAATTTGGACGAAGGGTCGGAGTCGCATTATCCTCGAAATGGTAGACTCCTTGAATTGTACGGCACAGCTTATGATGTAAACGTGAGCAATGGTGAGAACTCTGTCTCATCTAGTAATGAGTCAACCAGCAGCTAACCTTGCTGGTTGGCAGGCTTTTTGTATCATGGGTCAGGCACAAATGATACTTTATAAAAGCATTACCAAAGGATTCCCATCCTAAGGATAAATTGCTTGTCCCGACACTGTTATCTGGTTGGAAAAGTGTTGCTGCTCATTGCATAAGGGAATGACGTAGTCATAACTAATGAAGTCTAGGTGACAGGCTTGTTTCTAGCTCAGATCTGCAAGACGGAGACCCTAACCGGACCCAGCCTCTATGCTAAATTATCATGAGCCATCTACTCCCGTTAAAACTCGTGTCACTTTTTGTTCCTGTTCCAAGGTGCGTTTGTGCCAATAAAAGCTGGCACGAGCGCACTCTTCACGAATTGCTAAGGCAACCAGGATGACCTCTCTGACCATGCATCCTAACTGTTCAGCGTATCGCGATTTGTAATGGACTGAGTCCCTAAGAGAAAGGTAGTGCACCTTCACTTCAGTAGGCGTAGTATGTGGTGTACAAGTCGAAGAACTCCTCCTAGCTAACATTGCCTCGCTGAGACTGCGTCTGTTTGCTAAATTTCGGCCTCAGGCTCGGTCTGATACCAGCCTGGGACTAGGGCCACAGAGCGACACCCAGATAGATGAATTGCACGAAATCGAGGGGTGCGAAAAGAAAGACACCCCGGAGCGGCCTGGAGCGTGACCGTGCTGTCTTAGAGGATGTTGGTAAATTAGAAGAGGTTTAGATAGGCAAAGTGAGAACAAATTGAAGAAGTTTGAATGTCCGAACGTGGTGGCGCAAACAAATTGAAAAAACGGGTGATAAGACAGTAAGATTATAATAATGTTATGAGTGGTGGTGGTGATCCGTTTACGATATACTGACTGATGCTGAGTCATATCGATTTGAAAGAACACTTCTACGCACAGATCGAGATGAGCGATTATGTTCGGATGTTTGTCTTCCGAACACAAACACAAATTTGCGTGCATGAATTTCGTAAATCTCTAGGCACCTGAAGCTGCGTTTGCAAAACGGAAGCATGAGTTTAACTTTTGGTTTACTAAGCGGTTCTGCCCACGAATTACATTTATCAGCTACTGGTTAATTTTATTATAGCTCTTGAAATGCAAGCATTTCAGAATAATCGACGACGATCCCTGACCTTAAGAGTGGGCATACAAATTTTTTTTTATATATTGGCGCTAGCCCAGCAGTACTACACGTTATTCAGGACATACATGTACATTATATGCGCATATGTTGCACAGGGAGACAGTCAGGCAAGATTTCGCAATGAACTTGCTAAAGAAGTTATGATGAGGATAGAAGTATCATGTGTGTTCATAGATGCGCTAGTTGCCCCTGTAGCTATAGTAGTACGAGTGATACCCTGAACATATTCACTTCTGCTCACAGGACGACGCTAGTCTGCACACATATCGGTACATACAGCCCGCCAGCCAACTCGACAACGTCGACTAGGCGAAGACAGCTGCATGGGTTGCGCACACGAGGCCTTTGGCTTCTCATGTTTTCGTCGCTTTTTCTCCCGCTATTAGAGTGGCCTACGAGACCGATAACACGAACTCCGTACAGAGGTATGCTGCGACGATACGACGACACTGTGCGCCATCAAAGATACTCTCTTCTCCCTGGAAACCTTAGCGGGTTCCCTATCCTTGCAGCAGACGCGTCAGGACTACCTATCGTACGATGGGTAAATCGCCCAGCGTTCGCCAAGAGTGACGACGGCGGTGGCTTGAGAGGGCAGCACGTGACCCGTGCCACCACCCAGCCGTCGTCGTCTACAACGACCGTAGTGACGACAAGGAAGCCTAGCTAAGAGTTCCCTTTTGAGGACTACCTCGAGCACCCCCAAGTGGTGACAGCGGCCTGGATATCTCCTTTGCAGGACTCACTCTTCACTGCAGCCTCCCAGGGCGGTACACACACCCCCACGGTAGTGACGCTGACGCGCGCGCTTTAATGAGCACCCGTCCCCAATTTATTCTTCCAACGTGCCCATTACACCATTCAGCAGCCATAGCCCTCAGATTCTTAGCGGCCACCCACCCTCCACACGTCTTACATTCCCAGGGCAAGTATGTTCGAGATAGTGGCGGTGGGAGGCGAGTGTCTACTGCGTAAGACTGCTGTGTCTTATTGGAGAAGGCAGCGCTCGTGGCGAACGTGGAGTGCGCAGTGACTTCCAGCGCCGGCGGCTGCTATTAGACCCAAACCCAATCCCCCCATCCCCCCATATTTCCCTCCTGTGCTATCCTGTAACATTGGAAGATGGCGCTGGCAGACCATCCGAGGACATCCCGCTGGCGGAGTAATACTGTACAATAGCTACACACCGTGGACCGGGGCACACTGTTGCTTCAAGAACATGCGCTAGCTAGATCTGCTATAGAAGAAGACGGTCTTGTAAGCTGGCACATATTTAACTGTGTGTCTTTCGATAAAGGCCTAGCGAATGATGGGACAAGCAATTGCTGCGCAACGGCAGAGCGTTCGCGGGTGGAACACGTGATGAAATGAGCCTGAGGGAACGAGGTGCCACCCCACCCCTATAATCGAACATAACCTCATTAGCAGATCGGTCTGAAACAATCTATTTGTATGAAACCTTGTAAGAAACATTACAACGAAACGATGAGCTGCTTGAAATGTGTGTACCTGTATAATGCTTATAAGTTAAATGCCAGTAAAAATTAATTACCAGGTCTATTCAAATTAGGTCAATGTTTTGTTCTGCATTATCCTTATTATGAAAAATGTAAGTTGTTATTCAGATTTAAGCTAACTATGAATTTTCGAAAAGTTATCTAGGCAGATAGTAGTTTGTGTGCTTGTGCATGTGCGCATACCTGAGTCTATTAACAAATTAAATCGGGTAAGTGAAGTTACTGAATTGAAAATTTCCGTTATTTAAAGACGTGGTGTTTTAGACCTATTTTAGTTTCTTTCTTTGGAGTTTCTAGTCTGCTACCATGCAGCTCCAGTTTTCAATGCCACCCACTTTTCAATATAGCAACAGATCAGTTTGAGCTGTAGAGGTATCCGGCTTTTACGGGATGCTTCGCCATCCCGTGGGCTCGCGGCCTTGGCAAGCGCAAGTGGGCCGGGTGCATAGATAGTCTAGTTATTATTTTTATTATATTTCCATAGCTTTAGAAGAGCAATCGTCGTTCGGCAATTTCGAACCTTGCCAGTAATCCTTATCATCGAGGTCGTGGCTTGTCGAATTCAAACTCCTCTCGTTTGAAACGACCGCTTAAAACTCGTTTGTGCTTCAACCGCAGGCGCGCCTGACGCCAGCAGCGTTTCCTGACAGCAATGGACGACAATAGTATAACACAGAGAGAATTTAATATTTTTCTTCTGTCGCGTTTTTGACGATGCCCAGACAGGCAGACGGGCACACGATTCGAAGTTATGCTGCTGGGTCCAGATCCCTACAAGTTAGGAGATTGCTTAGAATCAACTATACACCCAATCGTTCCATTACGAGTCATTCTAGGCGGCTTTTACAGGATACTGCAAGCGAAAAAAAGGAAAGTGGGTTGCTATGACAGCGGCCTTTAGTCAACTCCGATACCCAACCGCCCCCGTCACATGGACCACTCGAAGCAATTGGTCAACTAGACGACCATTCGGCAATGATTACACTCTGCCATCCAACAACACATCATCTTCCTTCTATGCTCATATATCGGTAGACGGCAGACTATTGAAAACTGGCTGTACTCGTTCCGTTTTGGCCAACCTGTCACACGATTTTTTGTAGCTGACAGAGCATTGCGATAATGCCCGATGAGCATTACTTTGTCGTCGTCGTTGCTGTTGTTGTTGTTGTGTAATACCCGGAAGGCTATTCTAAGGCTTACCTCTCCCCCACCCTCTCGCCATGCGCAAGATTATCATTTGAATTAAAGCTGGACCGATTTAGCAAACAATAAAGGTGACTAGTCCTGTAGTAAATCGATTGAAGTACACGGATCGCTATGTATAATAAGTAGTGCGGTACGCTCTTCTTAGCATAGGCACATGCGTTTTTGCAGTGACAGCACGGGCTCATCCACGACGCATCTACACTTCGACTTAATGCTTGTATGCCCTCTTCGTATTGTTGCGGCGCTTCTTCTGAGAACACGCGCGTTCGATGCGAAGCTCACCTGCGTAAAGAGCGCACCCAAAGCACAGGACACTACTGGATAAACTCAAAATGGACCAACCTGAGAGAGAGAGAGAGAGAGAGTTTTCTATAGAAACTCGCGAGTCAGAGGGTGCCAATAATGTCTATCCATAGACAGTGAACGAAGAAGCGAGGTGGTTGACGATAGATAACGACCGGTGATGATGAGGGTGCGTCAACTGGGCCTATCTCTAGTTTTGTTAGAAAATCCTTCGCGAACGAATCATTTAACATGGTTTGACGAGACTGCAAAGGCTTCACGGCTAGATGACGGGTAATTCTAGCTACGCTGGTATCTTTAGGTGTACTTTTTTGCCTATTCACTTGTCTACCTGCGTTACGTATCAAAGCAATGCGTCGGCTAAGGGCACAGAATAGCTCTAAAGTTCACTGTGCATCATCGGCTATCAATTCTAAGTCGCAAATCTTCTAGCTATTGTAATCGTCAATCGTTCAGCCAGTAATGATTGCCGCGCTGTTCATCATCAAACCCATCTATACACGCTCGCAGACTTATGCACACACAATACACGCATCAAAGTACACGAGGCCAAATAGATAGAATACGTCCTCATGTGCGTCCTGGGCCTTCGCGAAAAGGCGTAGCGCCGTGATCATCGTATTTCCGCATATTAACTGGGCTAGTATGGATAACGATTAAAGACTCGCAATACAGGCGGACAGAAAGCATCGCAACGCGGACCCGAAGCAGTGAACACGACTCTTCCGCTCACCTAGTCTATTCCGCGCAGCCGTGGATAGATGGTGGCTAGCAAGGGCACGCATCTGCATGAGTATCAACAGATCAGTATAGAGAACGAACCAGTGACGCTTGTCGGAAACGTCGACTGTGATAGGACCTGCTACCGCTGCCATCTGCCTACCTGCTCTTGATGAATGAATAGGTTGCGAGCGCGGCCATGCGAAACGCGTGCCAAACTCTTGACACGATCCGACCCGATTTTGGCGCTCGACCCAGAAGGGTGTATCAACAGTAGACAGATGATGGGATACGATAAGCAGTCGTCTAGCCGATGCTTTTGCTGTTGCTGCTATCGGTGGTAATGGTAAGCGATCAAGTCGGGTGGAGTGGAGTACGAAGGAGTTAACCTAACGCCTGCAGCAGCTTTGCGCACTCCTCCAGTAGCTGGGAAGATCACCGGAAGACTAAGTCAATGATGTGGCGACAAGTGAATTGAAATGATGCCGTTCTGGGGGTGCGAGCTAGGGGGTGACCGGTCGCCGTGATGCCGCACTAGCCAGCGTCGAGTAGCGGTGGCCATGGTTAGGTGAGAAAAGCAAACGTGCCAAGAAATCTCTCTCTGATACACCTCAGTCTTTCGCCGATTCGCTCTGCTTACTGCCGTCAGCGAAAATGCATTTAATTTAGTAGAGTAATAACAATAACAACAACCTCGATCCCAAAAAGGGGACAACAGCACAGATCAAAGTGCAAGACAACATTACAATACAAATAAAAGCAAAGAACAAGTACCCAAATCAAAGGTGAGCTATGCCAGGCGGAAAACTTCCCCGGACTACGCATCGCTGAAGTTGAAAGTAATTGTTCCTGTCCAGCCAACAATACGAAGGTCGCTCCACGCGTTCGACCCTGGGTTTTTTTTAGGAAAGCTTATGGGAATATATGCATTTGCATTATGAGTGCTGCGATCCATTATCTTAGAAATGAGCGACAGATGCACATATGCCCTACTCACTCAGCTGAAACATAATCCATATGGTTGGACACCAAATTTAATAAAATCTAGTTGAATCTCGCGTACGAGTAACATCTCGCTTGGCACAGAGGCACGGAAATCGTTACGGAACGTCAACGTACAAACACAGTTAGCGGATCCTTATCAATATTAATTATTATACAATACATACAAGTAAGAGCAATTAGAATAACCTAATAATTATGACAGTTCTTAGCCGGTATGTTACTTAACAGTACTATTCAGATATCCCAATGGCCTACAATGGCCAGTGCCTTACAAAACCCTTTGGCCGAAATTAGCTTTGTGGGTTTTATCGTTCCCCGGGTTTTTCGCGACCGAAATATTGTTACTTTCAGGACCAGCAGGATACCATAAACAGCAAACATAAAGAGGAAACTCCCGTCACGCTTAGCAGCGTTCCCCTCCAACTGGCGTTCGTTTGAGACACAAGGGCTACCGAGAGAAGGTGCGTGCTAGACACGATCGGTCTACTTGATCGAGACTGCTTGTGCTCAACGACATAAACGCAGATAAAAGCTGTTGTTAGGTGTTGAACTGTCGGCCCTGCTATCGCTCCGGTTCGGGGACGATGGGACCATTCCAATGGGCGATTGCGGTTTGCGTCCCCGAAAGGCCTTTGAGACGGAACGATTTGCAGAAAACCGCTTTTATGAAAACGTGTATTATATATACATATATATCGTCCTGCCGGCCACCGTTCGATTCGACAAAGGTGTGCATTACCACGCCGCCATCGGCCGCAAACTCTCCCGGGCTCACTGAATGAACTCGAGGTAGGGTGGCACCCCCCGCAAATCCTTTTTCCCCTTCTCGCTTTCTCTTGATGTCCCTGTACAAAGTATGTCGTGTAGACTTCTACCCGTTGACGGGATTGAGCACTCAGAGTTGGCCTAGTTCCCTGGGTCGGCTCATCGCTGCTCCAGCGGCTGTCTCCTTGCCCAGCCTATCATCTATCTAGTGTCATAAATTCCGTCTCTTAAAAGAACGGCATTGCGCCCGTTGCAGCAATGGCAGGCGAAGGAGTTAACGAGACTTAGCAATCGTTGCTGGCCGAAGAATTCGGTCGTTCTCCCAGCCCTTGTACATATTTGCAGCAGTCGTCTGCGGTGCGCCATAGCTAGGCAACGCGAGACTTCGGCTGCTGTTGATGCCATCATCGCCGGTGCGACTCGTCTCATACAGCCACATGGGCTGAACTGTTCTATTTTCCCGTTTGTTCGTTAGTAGTCATACTGCGTTATAACGCCTCAAACACTTCGCTGCATCCCATGCCCAGCAGCTTCAAGCGTTTACACCACTTTACCACCCAATACAGCAGCAGCGACGGCACCCTCTATCAAATATATATAGTTTTCCATAGGGCGCACAAAGATGGCCAGATACACATTCTCAATACAACCAACGCCCTCAATCCTTACCAACCAACAGATGTTGAACTACCGCACTCGTTTACTGGCTAGCTTTTCGAGACCCCATTTCGTTCCGTGGCTCTCCAAGGAAGAGCACAAGACATTGCCCATCAATTTGTGAGTCCTGAGGACTCACCAATGTCTGCGGTGTTGACTCCCGTCTCGTGTGCAGTAGGGCACACAACCGAAGGCGATGTCTGGCGTATAATAGTCTTCTATAGTCGATGGCGAAGAAGGAAAGCTATCTTCTTTGTTCTCTTTTAGCCGTAAAGACAGGCAGCAGTCCACGCTGTTCTGCATATGATTCTGCATAGTTTGTCTAGCCCGCGTAAAAACACGCAGAGGGAATTATTGTACATTCTACCATTCATTCAGTCTGTGCTCTGCGGCACCGGGGACAGTGGGGGCAGGAGCAGCAACAGCGGCTGTCCTTGGGTCTGGGGTTCACTAACATTTTGCACTTGGTATTCTGCTTAGTTTATTAGTACCCAGTTAGAAGCGGTGTGACGCAGCAGCGGCGGCGGCGGCCGTTAAGTGCTTGATCAAGAATGTCGGGAATGTGCGCCAATGGCATTACGAAATAAGGCGCGCCAAAGTCGACTGAGGCGTGCATAGTTTAACAGACGACGCCGAAGAAGGTAAGTCATACAAGGACAGGGAGGGAAAAATGGAAAGTGGATATTACTGAGGAAAAGCATAGTTCAACGAATGAAGGCTAGATGTCAACGGCTTCGCTTTAGGTGCTGCTGGGGGTACAATGGCAGGCAAACAAGAAGAAACAGGCGCAATGCTAGAAAATCCATTGAGCTGGCCCTTTTTCATTTGTCCAATTTGATAAGGAAAGAGTGTTCCTAACCTCTCGACAGTGTATTGGGGTGTCGACAAGGGCAAACTCTAGCTTCGTTGCTGCTTGGATCCTGCTGCGTTTGTTTTATCTTCAGAAGCCGCTGACCGCTTCTAACCTGTAAACTGTTACGGTTTCGTCGCCTAATTTATTATGCAGCTTACCAGTTACATCTTAACTAGTAGTTTATAAAAAGAACGGCTGTTCAATTAGAGACTGTAATCTAGACAAGTTTGACAAAGAAAATATAGCTACTACATGTAAGATGGTTCTATTTACGCTCTTGAAAGACACGTTGTTTTCGTATGGGGTTCCAGGCGCGACTGTCATGACTAAGACAGGTCATCGGAACTGAAACCTTGTTCCTTTTAAGTCAAATCTAACCCCCTTTACTTGACAATTGCAAGGAAGAGCTGTACCAGCGTTAGCTATATTTTGGTGTAACCATTTTTGCGGCTGCAAGAAGCAGCGTGCAGCTCCAGCTGAAGAAAGAGGAAAAATAATTTTTGCTTAGGAAAATGCTATTAGATAATAATAGTTTGAACCGATGATTTGTCAAGCACAGATAGTAGTAATTCGCTCATCCTCCACTAACTTCTTTTAATCAAAAACACTTTCACTCGATCGCGTTTATTGTCGGTAAGCGCTATTCTCTCCGAGTTTTTGTCAAAGTCGTCACGACTGCTCATGAACTTCATTGGATTTTGAGCTCAGTTAACCCCAACTGAAGATCGGAATGAGCAAAAGGCGCGTACGCCCTTATTGCTGCGTGCCCCTGCAGGCGGTGATTAACGGAACGGTCCCAGGGTGCTGGGACGAAGATCAGGTGGAAATTCTTATATCAACAACATTCCATAGTGATTAATTCCAATAATAACGAAAGCTCCGTATCTCCATCATGCGTCTGACTCAGAATCAGGGATTTTGTCCCATATTAACAGAGGTTGGATCGTTTACTCGTCGTACTGTCCGGTACCTCTGCAGATGGCTGTCATGGTCATTTTAGATTAACTATAGAAATTTCATATGAGAAGAAAAAAAATTGCTTAACATTGTGTTTTTGATGAATAACAATATGTTTCTATACGCTCTCTATTTGGGCGCGCTAATTTAATCTGGGATTATATCAACTTTAATCTGGTTAAGTGAGGGTTGGATGCTCTACTTGGTAAAAGGTAAACCCTCGTCGGGAAAAATGTGACAAAGATGAGGGCAAATCTGATGACATCTAGGTTAGTCAAAATGTTAGCTATCAAATCCGCCCTGATAGAGGCGGTCCTAATGATCGACCCTTGTGTTGCCCATTTATTTCTTCTGCCACATATTTATCGTCACTTTATTTTCCACGATGTTGTTGATGTTTCATTGTTATTACTCTTCTCAATACGGTAATGTCTCAGTCGATTTGCTTGTAATGGCCAAGCAGTCACGAGGCAGTCACCAAGCCGTCGATGGCCAAATACTCAGCTGCAAGAAGACCGCTGAGACTCTGTTCTGATTGACAAACAACGCACAAACCTAAAGGTTGACCTGAATCATTCAGTTGTCTTCAGAAATAACCATTTAGCGTTACTATTAATGACTATTAGCTGCCCGATCCTTGATACATAATTTATAATACGATCTAGTAATTCATTTATCGGCATGCAGGCCATCACTCAGTGAAGGCTAACCTCAGCTGACGGCGCTTCACCTGGTTCATTGAGATGCTCCGGTTCGAGGGCCAAATACAACGAGATGAAGTTTGAACCCTATAATTAATTATTTGAAAAGCTTAATTTCATGTTGATGGAATCATCAAGTACTTGTTTACTGTCTTTTAATTGCTAACTATTTACCCGGTGTACTTTCTGGTATACTTCTTTACGATCCTTGAGCTATTAGCGCTTTGTTATTCCATTTTGTTCGTCTCACAATAATGCCATTTCCCCAGCTATATCTTCAAGAAACACCGAAATACTAGACGTTGCAATCGACCAAATGAATCAGTCGCATTCTTGGACATGTACATGCTTATATATATATATGTTCATCGGCGTGGAAGGAACAACATCACGGTCGCGGAAGAAGAAGGGGCAATCTTTTGCGGTATCGAAAGTAGCACCCAAAATGGTGCTGATGTTCCGCGCCCAATGCTTCACAGATCAAGAGTCAGGAAGCAACCTTTTGGTTTGGACTTGAATCGCTCTGCCCGGGCTGACCACTTTCGATTCCAGATCATTGCTGATTCGCTCTTTTCGGATCCGTTCGGGATCAATCGCTGATAGTTAGCGTGCACGGGCTGACGAAGCGCGAAAGCGAGCGGATCGCCACTCGTTCACCGACCCCGACAGGCAGGCAGGCAGGCAGGCAGGCTGGCTGGCTGACTGACTGGGCGGTGTCGGTATCGTCCGTGTCGCTGGTTGGGAACAATGGATAATAACAATGGCGTTACAAATCGAATTACGATGTCGCCAGTGGCCATTGCCGATGTCGGAGCCCCACCAACCTCCGTCAGCCCCTTCAGCCGTCTCTTGTAGCGCTAAAGCTTAGTTGATCTTGGCTGGTCTTATGAGCGTGTCGTAATAAGCTAAGGCCGTTTCGTTAGCAGTTCTACTGTGGTCACGAAATGATCGTGAACACAACGATGAGAAAATAGCCGTCCTTCGATAGCTGCAATTCGTTCTGACGTTTGTAGCTGGTAAACAGTTTTGATTCTTTGCCTCTAAGCGCTGAGTTTCGAGATATCTATTTGCAGTTCCTACTGTCATGTGAAGTGTGTCATAGTGAACGATGCGGTGAAGACTTGGCTAGCTGTGCAAAGGGCATTGGTGTAAATGGTACAGAATAGAGTCCAGTAGAATACGTGTTTCATTGAAGTCGCAAAGGTGCCACGTGTGACTCATAAAAAAATATTAGGTATGATGCGCGTTTTTAACACTGACGCCACTTTGGTTTGTCGTCTAGCTAAGCACATTGCGACACAGTAACACGCGCATACGCATCTACTACTTCTAGCTGATAAGAACAATCAAATTTTGTTTCCTTAATCAGACCGTACGAACACTCGATTAACTGTCAACACATTAACTGTTGTTACATTATTTATTGCCGTCTGAACTATAGGACTACCAGACCTGAGGCTTCCCGTCGGAGTTGCGGTAAGTGGCTCGGGGCCGGCAACAAGCCCCCCAAGATTCGACGAAGATTCCAGCCATGCCCAAGAAGGCGGAAATCGGGGCACAACGAACAAAAAACAAAAAAAGAAGAGAAGACACCGGTAAGAGGCAACTAACACAGTTCACCCTAGAGAAACCGTTTATAATAACTTTATCGTTTGTCTCAATTCATCGACTTTAGCCGATTCTACAATGAAACAATATCCATATTCAATAGGCAAATTAATGTAAATATTCGTTTATTTGTCCGAGTTCTAGTTTGATTATGCAACAATTTTAACTGACGTCCCTATGAAGAACCACTTGAAGGCTTTTAAAACGGCTGATGAAAGTATCGCTTACAGGCTAAGCTTCAAAACTGAGTATCGGTACGTTTGTGTTACTTATATATGTCTTCGACGGACCATCATGGCATAATTGCAGAACGATATTCACTAGTTACCAGTTGGAAGAGCTGGAAAAAGCTTTTAAAGAAGCTCATTACCCTGACGTGTACGCGAGGGAGCTCCTCTCCATAAAAACGGATCTGCCAGAAGACCGCATTCAGGTTAGCTTAATCTTTTTGCAAACAAGCAGTTAATAGGTAATTTCTCCATGAAGCTTCATTGCATGACAACCTTTTAATTAGGCTTTCCTGATTCGTAATTATATACGGAGATAGGGATATCAACGCATTTCTTAGCTTCTGTAAATCATTTTTATAAAATAATCTCGTCGGTGAACGTGATGGTCGAGTTTGCCCAGGTTGGACGGGATGTTGCTTCGATAACACACTGAAATAGCAGTGTTTCTTTTTTAATTCTCTGTTTAACCATCGTTTTTTACTTCTACATAAATTAATGTATCAATAGAAATTATCACCATATTGATACAAAGTAGCTCAACGACGAAGGGATTTATTTTCTCGTGCTTACTGCGCGCACATCTAAGAGCTCAATTTACTCAGATAATTCTTATTGGCCGCTTGCTGAGCATGACGCGCGTCAAATCAAATTTCCGCTATGATCGTTCTCCTCGTCGTACTCTATCCGAAGATGAAGCGATGCAGCAAAGACATCAGTCCCGCTCTGTTCATCAGCGGCCTGATCTGATGTCGCGGACACAGTACTACGTAGTAGTGCTATGACAGTTGTTGTAGCCCAGAACGCTGTTCTCTGGGCGTATTTCGTTTGTGTTGTTTATGAATAGAGTGTAGTGCGTGTAGGGCAGTGATGCGAAGAGTGACCAGGCGCAGATCACGAGCGCTGCAAAAATGGGGTACTTTAGGCTGATCAAAAAAAAAGTAACGAACAACCACAACAGCAAAAAGAACAGGAACAGACCCAGCGAGCTAACGGATCAGACGAAAGTCATTTAGTGACTGGTCATAGATGACGAACAGTGACGAAGGCAAATGTTTGCATGAAATTAAACGTAATGGAACATTTCATGACGATGTCGGTGATCGGCAGGCCGAAAAGGTCCTAATGTATGCTGTGTATTCATGTGGATCTTCGTGCTTTTGTTTGTCTACAAATATATTGAGCGTTGTTTTTCGTTCATTATGCAGGTCGACGAAAGGGAATGAACAAACACACACACTAATACACTCGTCAACGAGTGCTATACAAAAGCAAGTGATTTATGTTTCCGATTAATATAACATACTAGAAAAGTGTTAGGAAACTCCATTTTCAGATCGCACAGTATGCTTCAACTATAATGGGTACCTGGCGATCAATCATCCGAGCGAAGAGGGTATCGTTCCACGTAAGATCTATCGATTTTTCGTCCAAGCCTGTTTCTGCTAACTTATTCGTTCGCTGAAGACTATCGAACATTGCGCTTGCGAATGAACTTCAGTGGAAAAGGAAAAGACAGAGACGATTTGAAACGACTAAGAACTATATGCTAATATAATCATCAGGTTGACGAAGGCGGCCTGCCAACGGTGAAGTCCATCCATGCTCGTTCGAGCGAACTATGAATACAACACCCAGCAGCGGCGGCACCACCGTGCATTAGCCGTAGAGCGTTGGTACTGTTTGGCCGATCTCAGCACGTTCCCTTCATTCGTTGCTTATACATAGAGTCCGATAGATGTGTATTATATATATCAAGTGAGTCACTTGATCATTGCAATCCGATTAGCGATGAGCAGGCGGTAGCAGTAGTCAGTGGCCTGGGCTTCACTAGCCTCAAATGTCTCGATCGACCGACCGACCGACCGATTAAATCTAAGGGACTCTACGAAGTATAACAGCAGCAGCACCCTCAGCCACTACGGTCAAAATGTCCTCACTTGTCGTGCTGATGGTGCCAACAACATGGCAGCCCCAGCGTTATCATCGTCCCGACGAACTGGCCCGGTGGTTGACTGGATAACTTTGTGACTTTGTGTAGGTGGGCACTGCGCCCACATCACTCTACTGACCGAGCAAAATCCGCTTTTCGGCTGTCCACTAGCCCCTAACATTTAGCTGGCTGGCTGGCTATCCATCCATTCATTTCTTCACTTGTAATGCGGCAACTTTAGGTGCGACGGGTAAATTGACCCACGATCTCAACTGGCCGCAACAACCCAGCGCGGTGTCGCCTTACCACCAGAGAAGGAGAAGGACCTCTTGTCCTATGGTAAAGAGTAATATATATGTGCGCGCTACAATGAGTTCGTTTAAGAATCGTTTTGATATTATCTTGGTATGACTATAATCTGAACGATGTCTAGTGATAGCTCCGCTAAACACTTCATCCATATGAAGTATTCATTGTTTTTTACTTTTCGACGTGGTCAAATATTCGATGGCAATAAAAGAGGTCTTTTTTTGATGCGGCAGCTTCGTAGACATGTGCCGAAAGGAAACCTATTTATAACATAATTAATGAACTAACAATTCAATTCAAAATAAAAATAACAGTCTCGGATTACCCGTTTTGTAAACTGCGGAGGAGTTTAATTTTCCATAAATTCTGAAGACATTTTCTGAGCAACATGTCCAGTATATTCTAGTTATATGCGTTTAAATGATTCGGACCCAATGCAAACCGGCCTATTTGCTTCGCGCAACGTTTCTTTGTTAGCCAAGACTGGCTAGCTTACTCCGACAGCTGAACAACAAGAAGTGAGGAGCATTCAACTTGTCGAAGCAGTTAGCCACAGATGATGATGTATCAGCGCGCAAATGCTATCCGACATGTTCGCCCAGGCCAATGGACGGTAGGGTCCTGTCCAGACGAACCTTTGTCCCTCCCTCAGCAGCGACTTCCCTTCACTGTCTGTGGCATCGTTCGAGGGTGACCCCCGGAGCGTTCGGTACGCGCAACTGGCCAAGTGAATGAATTAAGGGCAAATTAAAACGTCCCTTTCCCTACCCTCATCCTTTTCAGTCCAGGACATGTTCCTTCTGATGCATCCCCACGCTTCTCTTCATCAGCGAGGTTTTCTTCGCCAGATTAGCCCGATTCCAAAATAAGACCACCCATCCTTTTTTCAGAGTCTGCTGTACTAGGCGTATGCGATGCTATCGAAATCTTCACGAGAATCAGCCTCTTTCAGCATACACACACGTACTAATCGTAATAGTATCCATTTATTTCCCAGATGGCCAGATTGCTATGGTGTGTGGGCGTTTGCAAATCGTCCAGACGGCTGGGTGATGGCGCTCTGGGACAATAGGCCGGCCATTCGCTTATTGATTTTTCTTTCGTCCCTGACCAGGCAGCATTTTGTCTCTGAAATGCACACACTAAACAATTTACAGGCGTTTTTCGCCACAGAGATTATGGCGGTTGCTGGGGTTGCAGTACTGGCGTTGACGAGCGAAGGGTGCACGATGAAGGAATTCCTGACAAACTTTTTGGGAGATGAACGAGAGATCCTTACATGGCGCTAAATTGGTGCAAGGGGCATCCGCGAGAGCGAGAGTAAACGAGGAAATAATTGGGATTTCAATTAACTGCCGGTAAACGAGGCTGAACGGATAGTGGCGATGGCGGTTCCGCGCAAGATGGCAGAAGAACGAAAACAGCCGAGCTGCCGCTGTTGCCGCTGTATGCACCTACTAACCCAAGAGGGAACAGAGAACCGGGTACGACCTAAGCAAGAAGCAGACTAGTTACGCCCACAGCGGCTACCAAAAAAAAATGTCAAAAATACATTCAAGATGATTGGTAGCTAAAGACGTCCGACGACGGTCAGACCCACCTGTACCGAAGTTATAAAGAGGTTGCAAGCTGTCGCGTAGTAGTATTATCGTCAGGCCTAAGGCCATTTCGGGACCAGCCTTTTCATGAGCTTTTTTTTGCACCGGCAGGCTTACAAACAGGACGAAAAAAGCCGGCCGCAATGTCCAGTATTGAGCAATCCTATACTCTCCCTGGGAAACAACTGTTGGAGTGCAGCTGGTGTGTTATAGATCAGAAACTTGCCGCCCGGGACGACAGGTAGCTGAGCTTGTTGGCCTTACCTTCGAACCCACTCCCACGTCCGCTACCGTACACACTCCCAAGTGAACCTTGCCAAGTAGGGGGATAAAAAAGAGGGGGGGGGGGGGAGGATTGGGAGTATGATCGTAAAGGAATCAGAAAAAGCTATTAGTGCAAGTCCGCCCTCAGGGGCAAGAAAGGCGGCCCAGATGCGAGGTCAGATGATTAGACAGACACTAATCTTGGCCATGAACGATGGACGGACTCGCGTTGGCTCTGTCCGATGACCGATGTTCTGAGAGGAGTGGACTAGAGATGAAGAACATACACTTATGTTGTCTGTTAGTGTAGAAGAGCTATAGCCCGTGGCCCTTTCACCTTCATAATTAGTAGGACCTGAAATATGACGTATTCGGTTTTCGAATATTTTTGTCTCTATTACGCGCAGGTCCAGCAAGACTTGTACATGCTTATCTAATCTTAGGGAAGGTTTTCAGCTGTAAAATGCGCAGAGAGTGGCATCTCGCATGGTGGCTCAAAGACTTTGTATATACTTTGAGTCATTTGTTTTATTAGTTCATGTTTAATTGTATAATAATAATAAGATCAGAATGTGGCCATTATGATCCTACAATTACACATATTTCAATAGCTATTGTCGTGTAACGTATGACTATGTATCGAAGACCATACCACAAATTCACATTGCTTAGCATTGCGTACGAAAATTTCCTTAAACCAGCTCAGTATCACTCACAATTCAATCTGCACTCCCTCTTCTATGGCGGGTGACTTCTCGGATCACTTTGAAATCACCCACTTCAGAGGTCTTTGAGTTATAGCCTCGCTGCTTCGTTGCGCTCATGCAAAATTAATGGACATTTTTCCATAATTAAGTTACCAATCTGCCCATTGCGGTTGGTAGATTGGAACAATGAACTCGCCAGGCCTGTTTGTTTCTTTAGCAATCGAGCGTTTTGTTCACGTCGTGCCGTCTAATTTGTATTATTCTTGGGACGGGAGAAGGTAACGGAATTATAACGAAAAAGCAAATTGGGGGAAAGCGTGCATTTCGCATGTATTCCACTTAACGGAATTATCCGGCGCGAATGGGCCACCTCACAATGGTAAAAGAACTATTGTTTTTTTTGATTGTTTTTCTATCTATGCTTGAAGTATACGTCCTGAAGAGATTGAAAAGGGACAACGCCGACCTTTATCGGAATATATACGCTTGCGTATACTCACTGTCAAGGCTTGCTCACTTCTTACAGACTCAAGTTACCGTAAGTAAACTGCTTGCAAGCAAGTTTGTCAGCGAGGAGTAATAACTCGACCACAGGTTTGAAAAGGATTAAAGAAATGTCTAGAAGAGAGTGTAAAGAAGGATAAAGAAAGGCTGGAGTGAGTAGCATATTTTCTACTTAATAAGCAGAATCTAGAGAGCTGACCGATCGGGTAATTCGAAATTAGCATGAAATCCTTTTGTGATTGGGGTTATTGTGAAGGTATGTTGACTTGATACTCTTGCCAGCGTAATTTTCGTTAAAGCGCTTGAATTATCTACGTGCAAATAATCAATTTTCAGAGGTCAAAACCTCCCCTGTAATTGACCCCGTAATTAGTCCCTGTAATTGACGCCACTATATTCCGCCATTCCTTGGATTTAATTTACGTTGAAATTATAAGTCTCGACTTCGAATGGGTGTTCACGTACAGGACGACCAGCTTTGCTTCCCGGTGGCCACATTTTATTGGTCAAAGGAAAAGGAATTCAGGAAAACGGATCGTGCGTGCAACAATTGATTCCTGCCCACCCTCAAATTTACCCCGTTATACTTTGTCATGCATCCATTGTTCGCCACGTCAGTCCTGCCCAGCGGCACACGGACTTCCCTGTACCTGCTATGGCCTTCAAGCAGAAGCTCTTTCTATACAGACTCGTTATTCTCTGGTACTGCGCCTTCATCTCCGTCCGAACTGAACGTGAAGTGGTATTTACAATGAGTTAGCGTCATATGACAACCGACAAGATTGATGAACTCACAGCAAGTCTTGCATAAAATTTTGATTGAACACACGACCAAGCGCGACACGGCCGACGACGAAAAAGAACTGTAAAAGGTAGACCGCTCCCTTTCATCGTCAGAAAGGACAGGAGAGGCTTATGAGGACGAGCTTAAAGAGAACTGGTTTGACGACTGCGGGAAAGCCTTAACAGGAGAAGTGGAGCCACAGGCTCACAGACAAACGCACACATACACGCAAACAGACACTCACAATGTGCCTATTTATGACGAGATGCACGGGTTGAGGCTTGACATGAAGCGATTCCTAACTTCAAGTCCTGGGCCTTCCGGTTCAAGGACATTAACAACATGCGCAGTGTACGATGTCAAAGGTATCTGGGTCTCTCCTCCGATTCCCTTTAGCTTCTATGTATTTTTCGACGGTACGTTATTACAAAGCTTCACTGTAGTTTGTGTTCAGTCGTGGTTTGGCATCTCTATAACTGAGTGTCCTAATGACAGTAAAGATGTGCGCAGGTCAAAGGCAATTAGTTGCCTGGATTTCACACGCAGGAATCGTTGTGCGCGCTGTCAACAATCGGTGGATGTCAACGAGCTTGAATAATTAGACCACGAAGTGTTAATTGCTAGTAAATTGGTGATATGTTCTTCTTAGTTAAAGGTGCAACTTCACAGTCCACTTTAAGTTACCTATACAGTTATAATACACACCGCTATTAGGAATTAAAGTATGTATACCGGTTTCTAGTCTATATATCTTCCTTCTCGCGTACGCATATGTCTCGAACTATATGTCAAGCTAGCTGCTTGCTTTTTAACTACTACTTTATTCTTATAGTAAGTTATGACTACAGTTGACAAATGGTGACGATTAATTTTTCTATCTATTCTAATAGTTTTTTTTATGTTGACCTACAGTTTCAACTAGATGTTATATGTGATGTATGCAAATGTGCTTACAGGTATGGTTCCAGAATCGACGAGCAAAATGGCGTAAAACAGAGAAGTGTTGGGGAAAGGCAACCATCATGGCTGAGTATGGCCTATACGGCGCGATGGTACGACACTCACTGCCCTTACCCGAAAGTATCCTGAAAGGTGCCAAAGAAGGTGAGGGTGCCAATGGGACCGCCACAGCACCCTGGTTGTTAGGTTAGTACAGCAGTAAGCCGTATAGAATAAATGACATGGGGTATTTCATCGATTTTATGCATTCTCAGTCTAAGAATAATTCGTGCTTAGACGCCGTGATTCTTATTGGTAGTATTTCTACTTATTTTTGAAAGAAGCACTCAACTTTTTCTATAGTATACGCTGCAGTGTTTTATAAACGGTACGGTTACGGGTGATTCCGATTAGAGCAAATAGAAATAATCGTTTTGCTTAAAATGTATCACATTGTTCAGCAAAACACACGCTAGATCGTTTCTGGTAAGTTTTTTTGCCCTTTTATGGCTATACCGGATTTCAACATAAATCTACGCGGCTCAGAATATTTAAAAAATGATGTATCGATGTAGGCCAAACGTTTGACGCAACTACTGAAAAAAGTTGTGGCCGCAGAAGAAACTAAATGCTATTAATATAATAATAAGTCAAAAACTCCTCTGTGTTGCGGCTTAAAAAGAACATTTAGTAAATAAATAAGCGCGAATAAGCCAGTCATCCAACAAAAAAGAGAAGACGTTCCGAGAAAAATCTTCAACCTTGATTGGACAAAAGATGCTTCCTAATTATCTAGGAGCAAAATAAACAGATCTGAGATTATGATCTGTGGGGTGGGAATAAACTGTTCCATGAGACAATTGACAGCCAAACTGTAATAATATATGTACACCGTCTACCGGAGCGTATCTGACCGCGCTGAAGTCGGAAGTATCGCACTCATTCATGACTGCCGTACTAATTATTACTCATGCTTACTTATGGATCCGTGGTGATGATTATCCAGAACGTAACGATTGCTTCGTATCAACGGTGCGCTATGGCAGTACGGTCGTTATAACAATCCCTTTGGATAGAAAATAATGAATTTAGCTTGAATTTTACTTAATTTAGCTATACACCGAAGTACATATAATAAAATTAGGTCAGTTCTCGAGTTCTGTGTAAAATAAGCAATCAACATCATATATTTTATAGTACAGTATCCCATTTATTCCTACCTCACTGATGAGACCTTATCTATGGGACCTAATAAAAAAAAATTAACCTATTATTTATGTTTTTATAGTTCGATTAAACAGTTGTTTATTAAAAATATCGGAGTGCTTCATATAGCTTCATGCCCATTTGGCCCCACCTCAACACTGTATTTGGAATGATATTATGTAAGTATACGGAAAAAATGTTTGCAGAGTACATTGTGGTACTCAACAAGACTTTTCTTTATCAACCCCAGTTGTAAGCCATAACAGCTATTTAAAAGCATATCACTGCTGTCCCTTAGATTTCCATTTAGCCTTATCATCACTCATTGCTGATATTAAAATCAATAGCGCGTACCCCGTGTATCCATCTCTTAACCACACTGAGCGATTTCTCACCTCTGCCTGGCTCTCGGAGACTGTTGGCTTTTGGCCTTCACTTTGCCTTTTGACACCTGAAGCCCTCGAGTTTAGGTGGTAGTTTGACTTTAGCAGATAGGGCTAGTAGGGTAGTGTTGGAGAGTGAAATTTTTCGTATCGTAGAGAAGCGCGTTCGGGTTGGCCAGCCATGAAGGAACTGGGTTATCTATTTGAGGATTTTCCACAAAGCGATGCCGGCAGAGATGGGGCTGGTTGCACGCTTGTCCTATGGATCAGCAGTTACAGTGATGTATTATTCATGTACTAAACACTTCGCACTCTCACGCAACCTAACGGTGCTTGCTATGTGTTATAATGGTGGCTGGCACTTCCCTATCAGTGACTTAGAAGTAGTAGAGGTGAGGCTGGTTCTATGCGTAGGCGCACCACGGCCCGTTGGGTCGGCGGGCGTGTTTCGGTGAGAACACATATTATCATCGAGCTCCCATCCGTTTACTACGTTTATGAAAAACCACTCGGGGCATACAAAAGAGAGCTGATCCGAGACGGCTGAAATGCCCCGCTCAGTTCTTCTGTCTATTTTTTTAGCTACTCGGAAGTGCTCAATCGGTAGATTGTGCTGCATAAGGTACGGCTTGTTGCGTGGTGACTGTAATAACACTATAACACAATATAAACAGGAACAGTATAGATACTAATTGTCTAGCGTTATGTTGGGCCTGTTTCTAGAATCCTTAAGTTTAAATAGGGTTTCTTCTTTTCATACAATCGGATTTGATCCTTTGGTTTAAAGTGATTCTGTCCAGCAGTTTAATAGTCTACAGCGAAAAATGTTAGCCGGTTCGCAGTCAGGAGAATAGTTATCATTAAACATTAGGACAGAACATTTCATAGCAGCACCAAAAAACAGGCACAAGTTGAAGGAACGTTTGCCATATGCAATTTACACATAGTAAATTTTGACTTTAACTCATTATTAATCAACAACACGAAGCTCTTAAGCTAACTCTGAGAAATGTTATCAAGTTTACATGTTCAATTTAGTACGAAGCGCCTGCCCGCCCTTTTAATTGTGCTTTCGATAATTTTTCATGATGCTTCACACTGGGCTGTCTACAATTTGCACTATGAAGGTTTTGCTTTCAATTGTAACCTTTAGCCTCTTCCAGACACTAACAGTGCAGTTTACCGCGCTGTTTCCTACGTCTATGTTACTTGTCCTATATTTTTCTACACGCCGCCCCCCGTCCTACCCTAGCTTACACACCTACTTCTGGCAATTAGATTCTACTTAGAATACTAACTGTTCAAGCGTGACACAATCGTGTATCAATACGTAGATACAGCTACCATCTAATCATGGAAATTCAGAAGGCTGTAACTTATAGAAGAGAGTAACGCTATCGCTATACACAGGCACCCAAACTATCAATATCATCAACGATTCACCACCTCCCGCCCACTCGACTGCCGTGAGTATTAGGCTCCTATCTCTCGAACGATACGGAACTCATCTTCTTTCTTCATTGGACCTCGACTATTTTTATCCTACCAATGGATTATCATGACAGCGCTAGCACTTTAATGTGCAGCCTCGATACGCACCCCACCATTAGAGTTGTGTTATTGGAACAGAGATCTGTGCCCATCAGTTTAACATACACTGTACACATATGCTATGCGTAAGGATTTATTAAAAACGTTTTCAGGGAACAAATACATATACATATCGTTTGATGTTACCTGTAAAGACATGTATTCGTTGGGCGTAATTTTTCTATGCTGGCTTTTGATCGTCCTGCGCTAGCATACTGCCACAAACACCGCCAGCAGGAGCATGAGCTACTGGCTAGAAACAAAGTGGTTTCCTCCAGCTTCCATATCAGTCTCTACATAATAACAATGACACAGCTAACTTTGCCCATTTCCAGGACTGCGTCCCTGCTGCCGACAGACCTTTTCGTCTGCCTGCCTCCGGTGTTCCTTTGTATGTGAGCTTGTGTATGTACGTGTGTGGGTAGGCGTCTGTGTTTGTGTGTGTATGTGGAAGTGTTTGCTGGCTGGGCGCGCAGTTGAACTGCGCCCCCGTTACGATACCGGTGCTGTTAAGGTCAACAATTGCGGTACTTCCTTAAGCGAATAGCCGGCAGCGAACAACCTTAGTCGGGTTGGTATTCCATAAAGCTCAGAAGGACTCCTTTGGCGCGCGCGGGAGCACGTCAGTGGTGGCGGAGGCTTGCAGCGTCAGGCGGAGCCTTACCAGGGCTCATCTACTATCGCTTTTCGCAGGGACAAGTGCTCGGAGTACGGGCCGCAACAGCGGCATAGGAGCCCTCGCAGGGTTCGGCGAGTTCAGCTTAGCGACTCGTAGGGTGTGGTATGCAGCTCCACCCATACGACGACGCCAATGACTGGATGATTGTATGATGAGCCATGATACGCATATTAAACCCTATTGGGTTCGCCTTCCCAACACCACCATCGCTACCATCGATGGCATTCAACCCATGCGCAGTTTCCTGACCTTCGTCCTGGCACATATGCGCACAGCTGCTGCTGCTGCTACTTGCTGCCGTGAGGAGCACGAACGAGCTATGGCTGTGAACTGCAGGCTGCCACACCGTTAGATACGTGGAGGACTTTATGCCACTTGTAAGGCGTAACAATAGAGAGACAAGGGGTGATCAAGGAAGTTAGTATGCGGCAAACAGATAGTGAAGAAAGTGGGAAATTCATACCAGGAGTAGACCGCTACCCCACTTCGTAGCTTACCTAGGACTGCCATTCGCCGGGGGAAAAAGGGAAATGGCACGTTTTGCGCCAGCGCAGCGCCGTACTGGTGGCTGCTAGAGGTGGGCACCCTCCATTGCGGCTACCTCCGCCACCTCATCTTCGCATTTCTCTTTCTCTTCTGAAGCAGTCGTTCGTTCGGAGTTCTCAATAATTCTGTCTTCTTCGCCCCTTTACCCCCCTGTCTGTCCCCCGTCTCTACCTACCTAGACTTTTTCGTTCCTTTTGTGTTGAAGATATATATGCAGGTATTTGACGGTGTAGATCTGTGTGCAGTCCTACTAGCACCACTCGACGGTGGTGCTTTGGCTATGCTTCGTTTTCGTTAGCTAAAAATCTATTAACAATAATTGGGGCGATGGGACCAGCCAAGTTAGCAGACAGTCAAGGGGCTTGAAGCTTGCGGCGTTACTCAACTGGCGGCCCTGACGACTCTCCTTATATAGCTATGTCCATGTGTGTAATAGATAGCGTCTGTACCTTCACTTGTTTAAGAGCTTGTTGGGCCGGTCCGTCGATGAGGATCTTGTGCGCGACGAGTGGATGATGGTGGGGTTTAGGAAACGAAGGCACAGTGGTAACACCTTACTCCGCGGGCGAGGTTGAAGTCGGATCATGATGATCAAACGATCAAGAGGAGGGATGGAGAACGCCAATGGCGTCAATATACACATCGTGAACATGCTAAGGCTCGAAGGGTGACGGTGTGAATAGGCCACTATGAAGTTAGAACGAAAATATGACTGGGCACACGATTTTTGAATACAGACGGTGTATTTTAGCATGCTGCTTGACGTTTATTTGACCAGATTTTTCACGGTAAAATAACGGTCGTACATGGTTTACGGCTCATCAGCACACAGAACAGTACTAGAGAAAATCGTCAATTCCGCTGAGAATTTACAAACACGGATAATCAACAATTTCTTTCACGATGCAGCTAGCTTGTCATGACCCTTTAAATGTTATTCTCATGTTTTGTGTAGAATATTAAAGGATGTGTTCATCTGCAACTGTTCATCTAATCACCATTAACATCAAAGCAATCAACAAATAAATCAAGCATTACATTTAGAAGTGACAACGAGTTACTGTGCTTAACTCAGACTGTTCCCCTACCCAGAAAACTGTCATAGTTAGCCTTGATGAGTTTTCGGCCTGCCTGTTCAACCTTCCCCGAACCAGCATCCCTCGCGTCTACTTGCAAATTCCTTTAACAACGAGTGCCTCGTTGAGAGAGCTGATTCAAGCGCATCTCTACCCTGAGGGTTCTCCTAGAATAGGGAACATTGTTGAAAGAAATTTCCTGATATTCTCGCCAGAGCCGCAAAGACCCCGTGCAGATTGAACGGCCTCTGTTCACTAGCTTACTGAGCTTCGCGGGACAGCTGCGACAGGATTAATTACACAATAAATTTAATTTCGAGTCTTCGCGGCTGGCTGGCTAGCTAGCTAGCTAGGGCCGAAACTTGGTTTACCAGAAAAGGTGCTGAATAGGGGCAACCTTTGCCTAGGCTGAGTGAAGTCAGAGTGAAGGGGTCACGCCTTTCAAAGCACAATTCCGAGACGACGTCAGCGAATAGCCCCCGGCGTCGTTAATCGCGCGAGCTGCTTCTAACGCCGACCTGTATTGCGGTGCTATTGGCTGGAATTGAGATACAGCCATCAATGAAAAACTACTGAATCACTTCCCCTCACTCTTGATGCATTCCTCGATCCCTTCGTTTTCGTAACTACCTGGTTAGAACTGAATTCGATTAAAAGTTTCGTTATTTCAACGGCTACCTCTCGCATAGGATGATCTATTTATAAGCAGATGTAACTCTATTTGTACTTTATCGGTGTGCGCACAAGTGGCAAGCGGAAGCAGACTCACGTACGTTCTAATAGCATATATAATCTTTAAAACTGTCGTTCTCTCTTAAAACTCTATAGAACACACTCAAAGACGTTCGCTAAAGTGTATATAGAACGTTTTCTCCTAATCGGATAGGCCTTGAATAGGTATCATTAATTCCGTCGTCCTTAAATTTCCAAGTGCCTATTTATTATAGTTTCGTCTCTTTGATGTCATTTAGCTTTTATATATTTAGATGTACGTAAGAGTTCATTAGTCTGCTGCTTCTGATATACTTTTGCCGGTATTGCGTTACTTTGTACAGGGCTAAAAACTGTTACTCGTCCAATTGCTATTGTTGCGTTCTTGCTGCGGCCGGTGCTGCTAATGTCGCTAGCCGCCGTTTACTGCCGGTTGGCTGGCGTCGTAATAGCTGAATTAGTGGGTGTTGTTGTTTGCGGTTGTTCACTTAATAAAATTATTTACTCGCATGAGGTTCTGGCTATGCTATCATCATGCCGGCGGCGATAAGATACTAGCAGTCGTAGTGAAGCTTGTAGGGGTGGTTTGGGGAGTTTTACGACCCCTTTGTCCAGCGCCACCATTGACGGCACAAAGAGGTCCCGGAGAGAGTCATATAATGCTAGGTGGAACGCCCAGCAGGAAAAGACATTGTCATTATTAGGAATTAATATAGCGAAGGACTTGCACGGAGGAACAGGCATCGATAGTAAGTACCATCACGATACCAACGATAATGGCAGCAGCGGTAGGAGAAATAATATGCGGATATAGCTGTGGGCAATAGCATCGAAGCAATCGACTTAAGTAAACAATATGCATCTAGAACTTGAGAACTAGCGGTATTTGTACGCCATCATTTGTGATGGAGAAGTATATAATGTGATTTCTTAAGAGCAGTCCTTCAGATCTCATCGAACCGGACAATCGAATTAAGGAAATTCATTCAGTATATGTAGATCGTTAACAGGGAAGCATTAATTAAACAACTATCTATATTATATCGCTTAACTTAAATATTGTGGATGAATGTATACAATGTTTGACATTATCGCAATATTTTACCTTATCTAGATAGAATTTACTGTTTGATCAGTTGGACTCGAGCAGTAGCTACTGGTCTTCTTCATACTGCTGCTGTTGTCGGCTCCGTTGAGAGTGTAGGATGTCACTGGCACAGTCTCAGCGTTCCGCTGCGTGCAGCTTCTCGAGTGGTTGGTTCCTTTGCCCTGTCACAATGTCGCCCTTTCGCTTACACTTTCGCTGTACAACCTTTGTGTCGGTCTGGCTATTTCCCAGACCCAGGTTGTTTCCGGCCAGTCGCCCACATAAAACCGCAACCCTTTCTGTAGGAGTTTCTCCTTGTCCGTTCGCCGTGGTACGCATCTTGTTGGCCATTAATTAACCGATGGACAAATGAGCCAGGTCCCTACAGTAGACGACACAATTGGCGTACCTCTCACTAATGTGTATGTAAAAGCGGAGGGTTAGACGGCCGAGCATCTGACTAGAAGGTGCCAGAAGTAGCTGCTTTAGTCTCGTTAACAACACATAAATACTGCTCGATTTGTACAAATAAGAATATATATATATA